>NW_015169233.1:259758-259867 GCF_001447785.1 Gekko japonicus | reverse complement strand
TTAACGTGGCGCCGGAATCGAGCAACCATTCCGTGGTACCTGGCACACTTTGCAATACCACAGCAGCCTGGTGATTAGACCCAGACTCATGCTTGCCCTTTTTCTGCCT
>NW_015169233.1:255634-259367 GCF_001447785.1 Gekko japonicus | reverse complement strand
GTTCTGTACAAACGCCTCGTCAGAGAAATAACAGAGCCCATATCTGCCTGCTGATAAATTCTCTTGAGAGCGTTCCAAGCCTCCTGGCTGCTCTCCTTATCAGTGACATAAATCAAGTTGTCATCACTCACGCTCAAAATGATAAAGGCTAAAGCTCTTTGATCATTCCTCTCCTCCAACGGAGTGGGCTCGTCAGGGGGGTCAGAAATACAAGTCCAAAGCCCCTCTTTTATCAGGAAATATTTCATCCTCTGAGCCCAAATAGCATAGTTAGTGGTAGTTAGCTTCTCCACGAGCTGAGTTGTCGGTACCTGTGCCATGCTGGTCTGTGCTCCTGGCTGCTGGTTGCCCCGGCTCTGCAGATGGACGTCTGTGTCAGCACACGACTCCCCCTCAACGCTGCTGCCGTCCGGCTCCTCCAGCTCCTCCAGCACCTCCGAGTCTGCCAGCTGCTGGGTGTCCTTGTCGGCAAAAGACTCCCCCTCACCGCTGCTGGCCTCAGACTCCTCAGGTGTATGATGTCAAGATCTGGAGACTTACCATTTTTAAATTTCCCCAGTAGGTCTAGAATTTCATCTCTGGTCACCTCAGTTTTGCTGAGTTCTTCAGAATCCCTTCATGAAAATAGGGGCTGTGACATGGGTATGTGCCCCACACTTTCCACACTTTCCACAGTGAACACCCTGTCGCGGTCCGCGCGGAATGCTGGCTGGCACGTTAGTGCCCAAGGGAGATAGAGAACCCACAAACGCTGGAGTCAGGTACTTTGGTGCAACCACAGTGATTTATTTACACCAAGCCACCACCTAATTACAGTCCTGAGTGTCAATATGCTCCGCAGCAACTGATACATGGAGAAGGGGTAGAGTGCTGTACAAGCTGTACATTTATACATCTGCTGACCAATCAGCTCATGGCTGATGCAACCCTCAGCAATACCTTCAGTGCCAGGTTGCACTGCCTCAATCCAGTTCTGGCCAGCCTTGCTGCAGTCACATGCCCACTACAGTCACATGCTGACTGTCACTGTACTGACACCTCAGATCAAACTCATCTAAGGCCAGTCTTACTATTACAAGTGTATCACGACAGAAGATAGACCCCCTAATCGGACCTGCTATACCTGTGGGGAGTCTGGGCATTTCAAAGCCATCCTGAGGCCCACAACCTTCAGAGACAGTGAGGGTGTGTGTAGGGGACAGAGGATTGGCATTTAAAATCATATTTATTTTCTGCCCAGGTTGTGTTAATGTGCTTGTGTCTATTTTCTGCGCTTAACTTGTACATAGGTAAAATAAACCTTTTTTGAGTTAAATAAGACCTGGTGTGCCTTGACCACCTAGTCCTTCCCACTCAACACATTACCAGGGACAAAGGGAGGCCAGGGAACACAAACAGGCCCAAATTGGAGTGGTTGCCAACTCTCCAGGGGGTGCCCAAAGATTGTGGTACCAACTTCCCAGGGTTGGGGAATCAGCCAGAGGGGTCTCACTGTCCCTCTAGGAAGGTGGTGTCAATTCAGTGAGTGGTGGTAGCGTGTAATGAAGGGAAATAGCCCCACCAGGTAGGGTGGGAAGGCAAAAACAGGGGCTTGCGAGACACAGAACGGCTGCTCAGTCTCCCAGGGCTGAGGGCGGGTCCCCGTTTCACCACAGGAACTGTGACACCTTGCAATTTGGATGTTATGCCCCATGATCACATTAGCCTTTTTTGTCGCTGCATTACATTGGCTGCTCATATTTAACTTTCAGTCCACCTGTACCCCAAGATCTTGTTCATACACACTGCTATCTCATGTTTCTTCCACTGCAGAGCTCAAGGGAACTTTACATTGAACTCCCAAGAGGTCTGCCCACCACCATGGTTTCATGTCAGCAACTTTTCTCCATCATAGGTTTTCAACCACATCTTGGTGGTAGACGACCAGAAAATGAAGATGTGGCGGTTTTTCCTTTGTGGGGAGGTCATAGTTCTGCATTGATGCCATGGCCATGGTTTTAATAGATTCATATGTACCTTTAAGGCCATTAGAACCAGAGGCTGGGGTACCTGAAGGACTGCCTCCTCTTGTTTTATCCAGCCTGTCAGTTCAGGTGCTCTTCCCAAGGTCTGCTCTCTCTCCGCCTGCCTGTGGAGGTAAGATGGGTAGCAATTCAGTGGTGGCCCCTTGGCTTTGGAATGCCCTCCCCCTCGAGGCTTGTCTGGACCCTCCTTGCTCTCCTATAGGCCCCAGGCCTGGATATTTCTCTTTATTCAAGCTTTTAACTAAGGGGTTGCATCTTTTTAAACTTTAGGTCTGCTTCTCGCTTGAGGATGGTTTTACCAATATGATTTTAGGTAGCTCTGTTTGTTTTGTGCTGCTTTTATGCCTTGACTTATTTTTATTTATTAATTTTATTAGTTGTTTTATTGATTTGTTCTAGCTAATTGTTGTATTTATTTTCAATTGACATGTTTTTATTTTCTTGTTGGTTTTATTTTATTGTTTTAGTTGTGAGCTGCCTGGAGCAAGTCCAGAGAGGCAGCACACTCTCTTGCTTTAAACAAACAACTAAATAAGTAGGAGGAGGAGTGGTCAATTCACATGATTCTCATCTAGAACACACAAGAACATAAGAGAAGCCAATGCTGGATTAGGCCATTGGCCCATCCACACAGTGGCCAAAAACACCAGGTGCCATCAGGAGGTCCCGCAGTGGGGGCCATGATGCATCTTAAATTATTCACCCTCCAAAGCAAAGCAAAAACAGAAGACCAACTCTTGCCAGGATGTTCTTCTGACCATCCTTCAGATCTGGCATACACAGAAGAAGCCATCCGAGCCAATTTAAGTCAAGGAGAGATTTCTCAGTGAAGATAGGCTGTTTACCAAATGAAATCAATCCAGGCTGTAGTAAATTTGTACTCCAGTAAATTGGACGCTTTACTTAGAAGAAAGGTGCATTGATTTCAGCGGAGCTCTCGTCCAATCATTAAGGTGTTTAGCAACCCCAAGTAAGATCTGGTTTGTATATGCAGACAACTGACACAGGATGAAACCAGAAGAGATACTGGGAGATCCAGGACCAGATCTCTTGCTAAGTACCATTTGGGGTTGGGGCAGGGGGGAAGGAGCATTAATCCTCTCCTTGCAGCATTTCCCCAACCTCAAGGTGCCCTCTAGAGCTAGTATTTGCCCACCTGGAGAAAGCAGACAGTAAGGGTAAGGCATTGGAAGCAAACAGAAAACTGAGGACCAGGGTGGTGCAGTGTTTAGGGTGCTGGACTAGGTTGAGGGAGATCCAGGTTCAAGGGCCTGCTCTGCCCGTGAAGTTCACTGGGATACCCTGGGCCTCGTTCTCAGCTTAATTTGTTTTATTTATGCATTTATTTATTTATTATTTTATTTCACTTATGCCCCGCCCTCCCCACAAGCGGGCTCAGGGAGGCTTACATAGGCACAACTGTGCAATAAAACACAACAGGATTAAAACAGTTAAGGCACCAAGTGCAATAAAAATAGGACAAGTTAAAACAATTAAAACAAAAACTCGCATCTTGCAGGATACATTAGGAACTAAACTACTCACTCCCTATTGTATATCGCGGTGGGATCAAAGAGGGGGGAATCCATGGGCCAAGATGTTCCAGTTGGCCAGTCGGCCCAACCCAGCGGTCCTGCTCTGCAGTTACTCGGTGGTGGTGGTGGTGGCGGCGGCTCCTACTCAAAAGCCTGGTGGAAGAGCTCCGTCTT
>NW_015169233.1:245384-254560 GCF_001447785.1 Gekko japonicus | reverse complement strand
CAGCAGAGCGTCAAGACTTTATCCGCGAAATAGCTCGCAAAGGCCTCACAGCCAATATCCAATTCCCTACTATTTTGTCTGCCCTGTGGCAGAGTTGTCAATGACTGAATCGTTCTAAATAATTGGGCCGGGCATGAGCTAGCAGACGCAACCCTAGCTGTGTAGAAATCTCTCTTCGCAGCCTTTACTGCCATCTCATAGGATCTCATAAACGTCCTATAAGATGCTCTTGTAGCCTCGTCGTGAATTCGACGCGACCGTTGCAACCCTAGCTGTGTAGAAATCTCTCTTCGCAGCCTTTACTGCCATCTCATAGGATCTCATAAATGTCCTATAAGATGCTCTTGTAGCCTCGTCGTGAATTCGACGCGACCGTCTCTCTACCCGTCTAAGCTCCTGTTTCATAAACAGCAGCCCCTGGGTATACCAGGGGGCTAGTTTAGAGCGAGGGCGCAAAGGGTGCCGGGGAGTGATCTCATTGATGGCCGTAGAAAGGCGGCTATGCCAGTCATCCACAAGGTCATCCAATGAGCCTCTGGGGGGCATCGGATCCTGCAGAGCCATCTGAAGTCACATTGGGTCCATTAGACTCCGTGGGCGAGCTAAAATTCACTCACCGCCTAAATGGGGTCAGGCAGAACATTTGCACGAGCCTTCGGGGCATGGTGGTCTGACCATGGTACCGCTTTTGCAGTAATCTGGTCCACCGTAATCTCCACGCTGAAGATCAGACTGAGCATGTGCCCAGCCTGATGCGTGGGGGTCGATACCCCTTGAGAGAGTCCCAGTGACGCCATGGACATTACAAGGTCTGTAGCCCAACTAGAGGCCGTGTCATTGGCATGGACATTGAAGTCACCCAAGACTAGAAGCCTAGGGTGCTCCAGCACCCAGCCTGATACGGCCTCCAGTAGGGACGGCAGACTACTGGCCGGTGCATTAGGCAGATGGTACACCAGCCAGATTGCCAAACTCTCGGCCTCCAGCATCAGACCAACACACTCTAAGCCCGCCATCTCCACCGTAGGGAGCACCCTGAAGGAGTAAGCCTCTCGTACAAATATCGCCACTCCTCCCCCCGCCCCCTAGTTTGTGATTGGTACAGGACTGAAAACTCAGGTGGGGCAAGCTGGGAGAGAGAGAAACTCCCCCCATCCCGCACCCAGGTCTCGGTCACGCATGCCAGGTCAGCCTGTTGTTCCACAATAAAGTCCCGCAGGACCATTGTTTTGTTAATAATAGACATGGCATTCCACAACACCAATGTCGGAGGGGAGTTACTAATCCTAGCCCCACTGCCGTCATCCCTTGGGATGGGTCGCAGGCTGGAAGGCCGCCAAGCCCTTTTGTTTCTCCGCGCCCTTCCCGTACTCCACGGCCTGGACCCACCGCTATACTTTCCCCTCCCAAAGAGCACTGGAATCTGTTGTATAGGCATTGCTACCATTGGCCGGTTCACGCTGCAGCCCCAGACCACCCGTAACAAGCTAATCAACCGTCCTCCAAATGCTGCTCCCACTCGACTGGTATACAACTATACACTCACACTCTGCTATACAAAATTATCATACACAATAGTATACTTGACTGTAGTAAAACCTAACCTCACCTACACCAACATTCAGTCCTCCTTACAGCCAATCAATCTACCACTCATCACATCAATAGCAGGCTATTTCCTCACTCTTCTCTGCATCCAAACAACATTCACACAACTAATGACGTTCACAATCAAAGTCCTGATGGTTAAGACCACTACCGTCCAGGGAGGGAAATTAAAATCACTTTCCTCCCCGTCAAATTATCTTCTTCGCTTAAACTTTATCGTGATCTTCCGCAACTCTCCACTGGGGGCAGTAAGCGGTCTTTAAAGAACCTGCCACTAGGAACGCTCCACAATCCCACGTTCTCCTTCTCTGTAAGCCAGCCTCCTCCGTTGCAAGCGTCCTCCTCCCCTGTAGACTGGCCCCTGGTCTTCCCAGGCAGTCCAGGGGGGGAGGGAGGGGGAAGGGGAGGGGGGAACGCTCCACAATCCCAGTTCTTCTTCACTGTAAGCCAGCCTCCTCCGTTGCAAGCGTCCTCCTCCCCTGTAGATCTACCTCACAGTGTTACTGTCAAGGTAAAAAGGGAATGGGAGAACAATGTATGCTGTCCTGAGCTCCTTGGAAGATGGAACGGATATAAGGCATACTTGACGGATAGATCTTGGAGGCTAAGGTCAAGACAACCATACCAAAACAAAACTAATTATTTTAAAAAATCAGATTTCACCAAGATTTGAAACAATTTATAAATGAATTTCATCAAAACCAACAACTTAGCATGAAAACTTTCTTTATCAATCATCCCGGGCCAACAGTTTGAGCCATGTTCTGTGTGACCAGTCTGCCAATTCAGCTGCAAAATGTTCATAACAAAACCATTTGATAGGAATGGAGCAAGAAAAAGAAGAAGAGTTTGGATTTATACCCTGCCCTTCACTACCCAAAGGTGTCTCAGAGCGGCTTACAGACTCCTTTCCCTTCCCCCACCCCAAAACAGACAGACACCCGGTGAGGTTGGTGGGGCTGAGAGAGCTCTGGCAGAAACTGCTCTTTTTCAAGAACAGCTGTGCCAGAGCTTGTGACTGACTTAAGGTCATCCAGCCAGGTGCAAGTGGAGGAGTGGGGAATCAAACCCGGTTCTCCCCGATTAGAGTCCGCACACTTAACCATGACACCAAACTGGCACTCTACCTTGCACACAGCTCTTTGGGCAGCCCATTCATAGAGTGTGGGCCACCACCAAAAACACTAGATCTGACCAACTTGAAACTTCCCTCTTCACCAAGCAAATACTCAGGAAATCTATTTGTGGAATTCCCATAGTCTTGTCTCACGTGGGCTTTAGTTTTTTTCTTGGTCATGCACACAGGTACATGATTGTGTGGAGAAAAAATTAGGAACCATACCCTTGGGATTGTATTTTTGCCATTAACTATAAGTTCTTGACTTCTGGTTTCTGGCTCAACGTGACTAGACGCTTTTTGGCTGTGCTCTGTCACAGATAAGTATTTTAACTGATTTTTAATTATTTTAATTGTTTTTAACTGATTTTAGTCTCCCAGGGAAGCAGTCTGCTTTTTATCTTGTTTTGTTAACATAGGGAGGGAGGGTTTTTTTCTGTTAGTGAAAGTTCCCTTGTCACTCTTATCTAAGGCATTCTCAGCAATTACAAATAGCGTGGAGGAGGTTTTCTTTCTCTTTTAACAATGCAGCTACTCTTAGCTACTGGAGGTCTCGTCTTCTTGACTTTTTAGACTTTTAGACTGTTTTTGTTCTAGAAGCTGCTACAGAAATATTCCCCCCCCCTGTTACTCTCCCCCTGGTAGGTTATGACAAGGTGGGGCAGGGTGAAGGTATGGTAGTGCTAAGAGAAACTTGAGTAGCCTGGAGAAGAGGAAAAACAAAGGAGAAGCCAAGGAGAAGGGAAACTGGGAAGAATTTACCAACCCCCCTGCTGGGTTTTTTTTTCTTCTCTCTCTCTCTCTCTCTCTCTCTCTCTCTCTCTCTCTCTCTCTCTCTCCGTCTCTCTCTCTCTCTGTCTGTCTATCTCTCTCTCAAGATCCATTACTCCCTTAACCCTTACAACCCTTTTAAGGTCATTCCAGTTGAGGATTTTATGGTTTTATTGTTCTGCTAGGTTTAGGTTTTAATCTAATTTAAACAGATTTGTGTTTTGGCATAATAAACTAAGTAGTGGGAATTTAGTAATTTAATCTGATTTTAGCTAGATATTAAAAATATTTTACTGATTTTATTGAACTAATTTTAAATATACTTTTGCTATCTAGTAGTATAGTGTCATATGAAAATGAGAAGGAAAAGGGGCTTCCGGTCGGGGGAAAATAGCGATTTGACACACCTTGCAATCATGCAGGGTGGACAGGGGCTCCTTCTGACAGTTTGGGCTAGTTACCAGCCCAACGCAACCTTCCCCAGTGAGGGGGAGAGTCAAGCAAGCATCAAGATTCAAGAGGGAGTTGAGATTGGTGCGATCAAGCCTCGGAGGAGACTTGTTTTGCACTTTGATCTCCTCTCTCTAAGTGGGCATTGCAGACAGTGCTAAAGGAGCTCACCAAGCTGAGAATTCAGCATAAAGTTGTCATTACCCGATCTCATGAACAGAGGGGGGAAATTTTGAACAGAGTGAAACAGTGCGAAGATCAAAGTAAATAAGCAAGGTAACGATTATAATTTTACTTACCGGGAGGGGCTTGAAAACGCTGTTGGAGTTATCCGGATAAGTTTTTATGGATTGTAAACAAGATTTAAACAAAAAAGATTGTTGAAAAGAGTATAACCAAGGAGAAAATACGAAAATAAGAACTTTGTTGTGCATTCCTGTGGCTGTGTGAAAAGATAGTGACTAGAAACTCACACTTTAAATCGCGACAAAGGGACCTATTGGAGGGCAGAAGTGACATTGGGAGGAGAAGAGCTTTTGCCTAGATAAGTTCGGAGAAAGGAGCAGCATCGGAGCGACTGCAGACGGACCGGAAGACGACGGGGGACAATTAAAGAGCTACACCGGACTGGAAGGCGGACATCGAAGTGAGGACGGACAAGAAGTTGATGGGGGACGAATAAAGAGCTACACCGGAAATTGGAAAGAGGTACTGTTTAAGCGAGGGACAGGAAGTAGGCCGGAAAAGGCCTACTCTACATAAGAAAACCATAGAGAAATTGCGTCTGACATTTTGTGGAGGACTAAACTTTTAAAATTAAATTTTAAATGCCGGGGGTGATTTGGAAGAGTGAAACCAGGGCGATCCGATTAAGCGCATAAAGAACTATCGATTTGCTATAATTGGACCTAATTGAAGACCAACAACGGAACCGAGACTAAGACTGAGAGCTGCTTCCCTTTCAACACCTAGAATGGCTACTAAAAAGGAGAAGGAACTGCAGGTTGCGATGGAAGCTATGGAACAGAGGATGACAGATGCAATTCGGGAAATGGGAAAGCAGATGAAGAAATTGTTAGTGTCGGAAGTTGCTGATCTAAAAAAAGAAGTGGGAGATAAATTAGAAAAAGAAGTGGGAGAACTTAAGAAGGAGTTTCAAAATTTGTCACAGAAGTCTGAAATAGATCAAAAGATGCAAGATGTCAGTCAAAAAGTGGAAACAGTGGTGATGGATAATAAGAGACTGGATACTATGATGGACTAATGAGCTATGCAGACCCACCTAAGCTTAAGAGGGGTTGAAGAACAATTGGATGACAATATAAGGACTGGAGTGATCAATGCTTTTGTGGAATATCTTAAAGATGATGTTGATGAGACAGAACTTAATTTTGATCTGATCTACAGGGTGAACTAAGCTTATGCGCAGCAGAAAAAGTTACCAAGAGATGTGATTGTGCAGTTGGTAACTAAAAGAATGAAGGAGCTCATCTTGAGAAAGCAATTCACTGAACCTTTTGTAATGGATGGAAAGAAAATTATGGTAATGAAGGAATTGCCTAGATCGATTCTGCAGGACAGAAAGAAATTTAAGAAGCTTACAGATTTGTCTACAAGAAACCCATATTAGGAAACAGGATTTCAAATATTTGGTGACTAAGCAATTAGGAGAAGAATTTTATTCATCAGCAACAAAAAAGAATAGAGGAACTGTAATATATGTGAAGAAAGAATTGGAACCAAAAGAAAATTTTAAAGATAAAGAAGGGAGATACCTTGTAGTGGAGATAAAGATGCAAGAAAAAAGAACTTTGATTGTAAATATCTATGCTCTTAATGGGGCAAAAGAGAAATTTTTCAAGGATTTGACGCAGGATTTGGATCAAGTGGCGTATGAACAGATTATAATGACAGGGGACTTTAATGGGACAGTTAATAATAAATTAGACAGAAAGTTGCAGAAGAAGGATGAAAAAATAGGGAAGCTGCCTAAAGTCTTTTTTAAATTGGCAAAGCAGGAGAGGGTGGAAGATGTATGGAGGAAGTGGAACCCTGGAATCAAAGACTTTACTTTCTACTCAAACACACATGACTCTTTTTCAAGAATTGATATGATATGGGCAACAGGCGATTTAGCTCTAAAAACAAAAACAATCGAAATAATGCCTAGACTGAACTCAGACCATAATCCAATATTATGGATACTGAAAGGAGAAAGAAAGAAACCAAGATGGAGATTGAATGAAGATTTGTTGGATCAGAAAGAGATTGTAGAGACTATAAAGGGAGGCCAATTCAAGTAATATGGGATGCATAAAGCAGTAAAGCAGACAATCCCAATAGTAAGAGATGTGAAAATATTTAATATGTGGCAGAGGGAAATTTCAAAATTTGTTTGGGCTGGGAAGAAACCATGAATTAAAATGAAGATTATTTGTGATGTGAAAGAGAGAGGAGGATTCCAGTTACCGAATTTTAGACTGTACCATGAGGGGGTATGTTTGACATGGTTGCAGCAATGGGTCAAGTTGGAAAATAAGAAATTGTTGGCGTTAGAGGGCCATGACTGCAAGTTTGGATGGCATGCTTATTTATTGTATGAAAAGGTGAAAATTGATGGTTTTTTAAAACATCATTTCATCAGAAGAGTGTTGTTTGATACATGGATTAAATATAAAAGTTACTTTTCGGACGAGAGACCGCTTTGGATTGTACCGGCAGAGGTAATAAAACCTTTTTCGAGGTATGAAGGAGAAGATTGGGTACAATATAAAGATATGTTAAAACCAGTGGGAAAATCGTTTGAAATGAAAATGGAAGAAGACTTAGCGTTTAAATATGGTTGGTTTCAATATAGACAAATACATGAACTGTTTAGGAAAGACAAAAAAACCTTTGGTTTTAGAAATAAGAACAATTATATTGAGACTGTGTGGTTTGAGGGAGGGAAAAAATTATTTCAAAAATGTATAAATTACTGTTAAAATGGTACACTGAGGATGATACAGTTAAAGAACAAATGATAAAATGGGCAGTAACCATGAACAAAGAGGTAACGATGGAGTCTTGGGAGTTTTTATGGAAAAATGCACTAAAATATGAACATGTAATAATTTAAAAGAAAATTGTTATAAGATGATGTATAGGTGGTATATGACGCCAAAAATGCTAATATGAATATTAATATGTCAAACAAATGTTGGAAGTGTAAAAAGGTTGAGGGCTCATTTTATCATATGTGGTGGACTTGTGAGAAAGCAAAACAATTCTGGTGTGAGATTCATGCAGAGATGGAAAAAATTGTAAAATGTAAATTCAAGAAAGAACCAGAAATTTTACTTTAGGGGCTAAAAATGGAAGAGGTCAATGTGGCTAAAAGGACATTGATGTGGTATATGATAACAACAGCCAGAATGACCTATGCTCAATACTGGAAGCAAGATGAAGTCCCGAGAGTTGAAGATTGGATTAAAAAGTTACTGTTTTCGGTTGAAATGGACAAGATGACGCGGAAGCTTAATAATATGGAAGCAGAGGACTTCTACAAAGACTGGAAAGATTTAAAAGACTACTTTGAAAGATATTGGGATGTAAGAGACAACTTATTTTGCTTTAATAATTATTGAATATGGAACTTCGATAACATGAAAGGATAGAGATATAACTGTAATAGTTCACTAATAGTTACCTAGTGATTTTGTAATGAGGAAGCGGATGGAGGAGAAAGGTTAAGAAATATGCAGGAGGTCGTAGCACTGTGGGAAGCCATGTAGGGGGGGAAAGGGAGGGGGTAGGATGTAACGGGTATAAAATATATAACTAATGTTGGTTGTGATTGATTATATCCTGAATAAAAATTTTGTTTTAAAAAAAAGAATGCGAAGGAAAAGGGTGCACCCCCTTGATGAGGATTTACCCCCTTCTAAGCATAGCAAGATGGAGAATTTTCTTGTCACAAGAAATTCTAATAGATCTCTTTCTCCTAGGGACAAAGACAGGTCCTCCCCAAGTCCCTTGAATATTTCTTCAGATCCTCCTTTCAAATCTCCAACTTACACTGCTATTATAGATGAACTTCTGGGAAAAAACAAAAAATGGAAGAAGCAACAAATAGACATGGAAGTATTGGTGTCAGAGTGTAACAGCATGTACAGAGACAAATATGGTCACAGTCCATAGACATGAAAAGATAGAGCCACAGGAACTGTGTAAAGTGCGCTGAATTTTATAAACACATTTCTTATGATCCAACTGATGAGGTTTTAAATATCATCAAAACAGTAGTAAGGGAGGCTCTAGCTTTAGATTATATCGATAATAACTTGGCCAGTTTTTTAATTAATGAACAGTTTTTTAATTAATGAACAGTTTTTTAATTAATGAATAAGTTCCAATATTCTATTGCATTCCAAAGGTCCACAAGTCTGTGGTAGCCAAAGTATTTGAGCTTCAGTTTTATTATCTGGCCTTCCAGGGAACAGTCAAGGTTGATTTCTTTTGCATTTTACTAGCTTCAACAATGTAATCTTGCTCTAAAGTAGAGTTCCTTTTTAAACTGAGGAATTGACCATAAGGAATGTTATTCCTTATTGACCATAAGGAATGTCCCTTTACACCAATATTCCTCACGAGGAGGCACGTTTGAGCCTATTAGACACCTTAGACAAAAGAGATATTGGTCCCCCGACTCATTTTCTTATAGATCTTGTTGATGTGATCTTTGATAAAAGTTTTTTCCATTTTCAAGAGGAATTCTATTGGCAAATTAAAGGTGTTGCCATGGGGAGTGCTTTTGCTCCGTTGGTTGCCAACTTATTCATGCAAACGTTAGAGTCCCAATGGATCAACAATGCAATGTCTAACCCTTACTTTACACATATCATTATGTACAAAAGATATATTGATGATGTGTTCCTTATTTTAGACTCTGAAAATATTGCTTTTGAATTTATAGAATGGATAAATTCCATACACCATTCTATTAAATTTACTGCAACGACTGACAAACAACAGGTACATTTTCTGGATACTTCTGTCTTTGTCCACAGAGCAGACTGGCAGTACATCCATATAGGAAGGAAATAGATAAGGTCTCTTATTTGCACTTCACCTCTTCGCATGCAGCACATGTTAGGAATAACATTCCTTATGGTCAATTCCTCAGATTAAAAAGGAACTCTACTTTAGAGCAAGATTACATTGTTGAAGCTAGTAAAATGCAAAAGGACTT
>NW_015169233.1:206449-245055 GCF_001447785.1 Gekko japonicus | reverse complement strand
CCAAAATTAAACATGCACACTTGGAAGCTCCCCTCGTAGACAATTTTGTTTCCAAAGGACATAGATATGATTACTTTAAATTTGTAGTTCTAGAAGTCATTAAATCCAGCAAATATGACAGGAAGGATATACGAAAGGTCCTTTTGAAAAGAGAAGCCTTCTGGATATACAGACTAAACACCATATATCCACATGGTCTGAATGCATCTTTAGACCTGAGTTGTTTCCTATAACTCTTTTTCCCTTAGTGTTTCAATGTTAGGACATCCAGCCATTGTTCAGTTTTTATGTAAGTTGATTCTGGAGCAATCCATGATGGTGTGAACTCAGTATAAGTTAGGAACCACCAACACCTGGTCAACACATAAGCTTTACTTTGTCTGAGAGAAATTTTCTCCATTACTTGTGCAATGAAATAGGTGGTAAGTAGGTTTGAAAATTTTTGTTTTTGTATAAGCTTTGGCTTTATATAACTATGCATAGTTAGCCTGTCTGGTTTCACTGCTTTGCTATGTTTTTTCTAGAAACTGTTATTGAACTCCATGTAAATCGGGTAGCTTTTCTATTGAAGTGCAACTTTCCATACATCATCCAGTAAGGTTTTGTACCAAGTGTATTTTAAATTTTGTTGTACAATTACCTAAGATGCAAGTACTAATGTATTATATCATGTATAAGCTTATAGATTCTTGGTCAGAAGAAGACGTTTGTCGAAAGGGCATCACATTCCGGAGACCACCGTCCCGCCGTCGTTGTTATCTTCTCTCTTATGTAACTGAATTTACAATTTGAATGTATTAGTATCACTTTTGTAATTTTCATATTTATAACATTATTGTTATTGTTAAAGAAACATTGAGCGCACTTTACACAGTTCCTGTGGCTCTATCTTTTTAGAGTCTAACAGCAATCAGTTCTCAACAACAGTCCTTCATGAAGGTTCAAGTTTATTGAGTACAGTAAAGGCAAGTCATCTGTGCATACATTCAGTATCAGGATTAACTCTAAAGGAGGGAGGGGAGTAGATATACAGGATTTGAAGTGGGGTCCCCTGATGAGGGTGAGCCAATCAGGGAATTAGCTGGAGCGCGCCTAAACTAATGGGTTCATATTCTCAGCAAAACATCAGTAGAGAGGTATCAGGGTCAGACAATGAAGTTATGAGATAAGACTCAGTGCGGAGAAGTGAAAGTTAAAATTCCAGCATAACAATAAACACTACATCAGCTGCCTCTCCCCCCACCACCTGAAACGGCAGCATAGCTGACATTATGCCCCCCCGAAGATACCCCCCCACCAGGTTTGCCAGGATACATTTTATGAAAAGCATGAATCAGCTTAGGAGCACTAACATGACATTCATCAACCCATTCATTGTGAGAGGGGTCGAAATCCTTCCATTGAACCAGATAGAGAAGCCAGCCTCTTTTGACCTTCGAGTCCGGGATTTGGGTGACTTCATGGTGAGGCTCACCATTCACTATCAGTGGAGGAGGAGCTGGAGGTTGAGGTCTCCAAGCATTGGGCCCAGGGTCCCGTTTGAGGAGACTAAAAGGAAAAATAGGATGCATGCACTTCAGAGATTTAGGCAAGTCAAGCAAAGGAATTGCTCTACCACCTGATTGACCCTTTCTGTCTGTCTGTCAGTCTTGGGATGGTAGGCACTGCTTAGACCTTGTTCAGTGCCCAGTACCTGCATAATCTCCTTCCAGAAGATAGCAATGAACTGGGCCCCTCTGTCGGATATTACCTTGGTTGGTACTGAATGCAATTTAACAATGTGATGCATAAACATCTTAGCAAGGGTCTTTGCAGTGGGCAGTTGCTTGAAAGGGATGAAATCTGCTTCCTTTGAAAATAAGTCCACCACCACCCAGATCACTGTCTTACTAGGGGGCAAGTCTGTAATAAAGTCCATGGATATCACCTCCCGGGGTGATTGGGATATTCCAAAAGTCATAGCCTCCCCAGCGGCTTGCCTGGGTGCCAGACATAGCAGGCCAACCTATGGAACAGGTCAATCAATTTAAATATCTGGGAATCCACTTTGAAGCATTTCTTACATGGAAAACACACTTGGATCTAGCAAGGAACACAGCCTTGAGAGTAGGGAGGACAAATGTAAAATACCTCTCCTCATCAGGAGGTGAATCAGTCCCCTCGGCCTTGAAGGTATTTAATGCTAAGGTTCCAAACCAATTCCTGTATGGTGCAGAAATTTGGATTCAGGCCGCTTCTGAAAAAATGGATTCCATCCAGTATGACTTTTTCCGATGCTTATTGGCTACTCCTAGATGTGTCTCAGGCATAGCACTGAGAGCAGAACTAGGCGAATTATCGATGGAAGCTAGGGCTTGGACTAAAGCATTTCTCTTTAAAGTAAAGGTTTTAAAATCTGTGGGAGGATCTACTCTACTTGGGCTTCTCCAGGCAGATACACATTACAGTCAATGGGATCAACTATTGGAAAAGAAAATGAAATGCCTAGGAATAACAAATGATATGATTAAAAATACAGAAACTAAAGACATTAGAAGACAATTTTAAAAATCTGTAAGGAAATTGGATGTTACAAGTACGCCTATTAGGGCGTGCAGGGTATGTTTGACACTCCATTTGGGAATTGCCCTCCCAATGCCACTGCCAAAATATTTTTATCAACTGACAGTCCCAAAACATAGAAGAGCTTTTACTTTGGCAAGACTGAATGTTCTTCCCTTGGCAGTTTTGGAGGGCAGATATAATAAAGTATCATACTCTAATAGAACATGCAGATGTTCATATCATACAATTGAAACCATTGAACATATTCGATGAGTTGAGGGATAATTTAGTCACCCCTTTACTTAAAGAGATGGAAATGCTAAATGTGTGAGCCCAGGTGTGTGAAGCTCTGCCTTGTCCCTGGAATGCGTGGCTCCTGTAGCCATGGCTTCTGGGCCTCCAGTCCCACGAGCTGAGGCCACAGAAAGAGGGGTGTGGCAGTGGAGGTCTCAGAAAGATAGGGGATGAGGTTGACAGCACCTCTATCATCCCTCTGTCAGTGCAGCATTGGCCTGACACTCCTTGGAGCGCAGAGGGGTGATGTCTGCGCTCTCTCTCTCTCTCTCTCTCTCTCTCTCTCTCGGCGCATCAGCAATCTCCCCAGCCTCGGTGCTGCTTCCTTCCTCCATGACCTCCATGCATACACCTCCTCTTATCCCTGCCCTGCTCCCAGCACCGTCCTCCTTCCCCGGTGTCCTGCCTGCCGTGCCAGCCCCGCCCCCTTTGATAGCTCCAGATGTGCTCCCGGCATCTCGGGTGTGGCTGTGTGCTGGCCGGATGCTGTGAAGGGTGGCAGCCCCACTGAGCTGCATGCCACCCCACCCTCGCTGCTTGTCTGTCCTACGCGAGTCGAGTCTGCCCCTGGAACTCCTCCTGCCCCCCTGACTTGTGGGCGCCTCTGTGCTGGCTCCGGCCCTCAGCCCTCGGGGTTGCCGGCTTGCTTGTCCTGTTGGGCTCCTGACTCTTCAACCCATGTTGGCTGTGCCCCACACCTCCTCTGGCTCCTCAGTGTCCCACCACGCCTCTGCTGGTTCTGGCCTCGTCGGGTTCTGTGCTTGGCATGAGTAGGGCTTCTTGGGGATGTGCAAGGTGAGCGGAGTGTGTCCTGGGACCGGGAAACCGGGGCAAGGTGTCATGGTTACTTTCGGATACCAATGATCGCATCACCCTTTCTATAGCAAAATTCATAGGCACAATAAGCAAATTTAAGAGAAATAATACTAAGGTCTTTTAAAATATTTTCTTTGGTTCTGATTTTTGCTTAAGGTGATAGCCATATGAGTAGAACAAGATAGATAGATAGATAGATAGATAGATAGATAGATAGATAGATAGATAGATAGATAGATAGATAGATAGATAGATGATAGATAAACACACAGACAGTTCTTTCTTACTTTACTAACAACTGAAAGCACACTTATACAAAAAAAACTCACTTGGTTCATACACCTTCTTGGCCTCATGGTGTCTCTTGGGTGGTATAGAATGG
The DNA here is from genome assembly GCF_001447785.1 of Gekko japonicus. Classification (NCBI taxonomy): domain Eukaryota; kingdom Metazoa; phylum Chordata; class Lepidosauria; order Squamata; family Gekkonidae; genus Gekko; species Gekko japonicus. The sequence continues at coordinate 241,019 of NW_015169233.1, read as the reverse complement.
GACAGGCAGACAGGAATGCATTTGTTTGTTTGTTTGTTTGTTTGTTTTATTTAAAACATTTATTAGTTTCCCTTCTTCCTTACAGAGCTTACAACACAGGTAACATAATAAAATAAAATGCATAAAAAACATAAAAACCAGAATTCAAAACCAAGTATCCTAAAGATGCCTAAGCAAATGTGTAAATATCCCTGTTTCTTTCTGGGTGTCATAGGTCACATTTTTCTTGGCCTATATTTACACGAGTGGTGGCGGGGGTATATGCTTCTATACTGAATATTAGATTGCTGGGTTGTTCCTGGCACTTGGTCAGTAAATTACAGTATGAAACAAACAAACAAAAAAGCCTCTATTCAGTTTCAGTTATCAAGAAGGAAGTACAGCTTCTTATCCTAACCAAGGAAGGGGTTAAACTAATTACATTCAGTGCATGCATCAACACCAGCAATCAGCCTCAGCTGCCTGGTCTAATGAAAGCCAAGTGTGCAGGCCTGAATGCAGGAGATCAGCTCAAAACACTCCTTGTCATTAATTATGAATGGGGTGAGAGTTTCAGGACAAGAGAGCTCAGCTTGCAAGAAAAACAAGCTTTATAAGCAGTGAAAATTTGCATCCCAAGCCTGTTATTTCAAAACATCACCAGCATCAACAGAGAGTGAACCAAAGGAGTCCTAGAAAGTCCTGATCAATTTAAGAACTGTTGGAGAAATGCATACAGGTATTTAAGATCCATTTATCTTCCTGTAGGCTATAAATCCTCCATTTATCTTAGTTGCTGCCAACATTTGGATTAATCTGCTTCTCTGAACTTCTTTCAGTGGTGAGGTTCCCAGAAGGGTAAGGAAGAACTGATCAAAATAAGGGACTGAATTTTAATTACTGCTGTCACTTGCTAACACTCCCCCCCAATGCATAACTAAGCACCTTTTTAAATTCCACTTTTATTTTCTTACTGCCAGGTCTCAAGGGGAATATTATTTATATATCTTTTCCAAGTGAGAGAATCTGCAGATAGTTGTTCATCAACTGTGAACCCTGACATCCATTTCAACCATTCTACCTTATTTGCAATGAAACAGAAAATCACAAGAAGAATTCATGGAGGAAAGGCCAATCAGTGGCTTCTAGCCATAGTGAATAAAGGGAACCTCCACTTTTAGAAACCCAGTGCTAAGATAGGGCTGCCAGGTCCCCTGGGGGGGGGGATTGCCCGCCCAAACAGCCTCCAACCTCGCCAGTCCTGATCAGGCCGGCCGGGGAACCCCGCCCCCAAAGTGCCTGGTTCGGGCCGATGTGCCCAGCGCAATGACATCACCCGGAAGGGACGCTATCACGCCGGGCACGTCTCTGGCTGGCGCTCTAGCAATCAGCCTGGAAACTTGATGTCCTGGGCAGGGACCAAATCTCCCCCGCTGTGCCAAGTAAGTGACTTGGCAACCCCATGCTAGGAAGCAGCATTGGGGGAAGGCCTTAGCCTCTACTCCCTGCTGTTGGCCTTTCATGGCAACTGGTTGGCCATGTGATGCACACCCCTTTAAGACCCTCTACCTGTCAGCAAGCTGCCATGGTGTTCTGTGTTACTTGTATCTTTGTACAGTTGCTCACCCCCCCCCCTGCCTGTTCGCCAGTATTTTATTCTGCTGTAATGCCTAAGCCAAACAACTGGAGGATGTATTGGGGGAGTTCGCTTCACTGCCAGCTTGTTGCTTTTAGAGCCTGGGAACTGCACCTGTGTTATGTCTGGAGATAGCCTGGTTCTCAGGGAATGAGCGCGAAACCGTTTTCGTTCACCCGCCAGCGGGAAAGTGACCCATTGGTTCTGTACCTGTTTCAAATCCCTTTATTATGCTTGCCCTAACCGTTTGTAGTCAGTTCTAACAAAGAACGTGTTTGAGTGGAAGGCCTTAGCCTCTACTCCCTGCTGTTGGCCTTTCATGGCAACTGGTTGGCCATGTGATGCACACCCCTTTAAGACCCTCTACCCAAGCCAGGGATGAGAGGCTTGCAGGACTCTGCTGTGAGCAAAACCTTTTGCTCCCTCACAGAATATCAGCAACTTCAGAGCAGATGTTTCCTGTAATATACTGTGAGACCCTGGCTGCACCAGTACTGTGAGTTCTTTTTCAGGATGCACAGTACACACCAAACAACCACTTCATTTTTAAAACAAAGAAGAAAAATTATTTAAAGACAAGAAACAGTAAAAAAAATCCCACAAGTATCAGTACAGATTCACATTTCCAAGGCACGCACAAAATAAAAACATCTAAATAGTCTAAACCGAGGTCATTTTGTAGAAAAAGAGGTGCAGGAGCTCATTAGCATAACTGTTGAATACGAGACTCAACGCAGCTTGTGATCAATGAATCAGCTTTTATTTACAAGTCAAAAGACATCAAGAACGAGACAAACACATAGAGCAACAGGCTCTCTTTTAAACAGTCCGGGCTTAGGTAGCCACGCCTACATGTCATGTAACAACCAATCACTATTTACAGAGTGCTTCCCTCCATAACATTGTGCAGCTCTGATTGGTGGACTTACAATCCTGTCCAGAACTCAAGCTCAACACAGGACTTAATACACAACAATTCCTCCCCCCTAAGACGGAACAACCTGGGAGCACACATAGTCTTTTAAATACGCAGGAGGCTGCTTACTCCATTGTGAGCTCTTAAAATTACATCTGGGGAATTGGTTGGATGTTCCCTGTTGTTAGGGCTATCCAGAGTACCTTGTGGGCAAGTTGTCTGAAACATGTCTTCAGACTGGTGACTGGGTTCAGTCATGATACTGGGTGGCTCTCCCTCGTAGGAGTAGTCAGAGTGCGGAGACTCTACCCATTCATCTGGTTCAGGTACATCGGCCACCTCACTATTGGGCTCAGGGTCTACCTCAACCCACCATTTCCTGAACTGGCCGATGTGCTGTTTGAACACACGTCCATCAGTTAACCGTACCACATAAGTACGTGAACCCAGTACCTTGGTTACCGTTGCTGGCAACCAGCGATGCCCTCCCACATAGTTCCAGGCATATACCAATTCTCCCTCCTCGAAACCCCTGGTCCAGTCAGTGGACTCACTCTGTGGGGGTCTGGACGTTGTTAGGTCCGGGTGCATGCGGTTGAGGAGCGTTGTTAAACGTCGACCCATCAGCATCAGGTGTGGCGTGACGTGCTGGTGCAGGAGGAACGGTGCCACCTTTTGGCTCCAGTTGCCCTGCACCAGTCGGCTAAGAGTTTCCTTAGTGGTCCGCACCATTCTTTCGGCCTGCCCATTAGTTGCTGGGTGGAATGGTGCGGATGTGCTGTGCTGGATCAAGTTTGCCGCCAAAAACTCTTGGAACTCTGTTGCTGTAAAACAGGTCCCGTTATCAGACACAAGAGTATCTGGCAACCCATGAGTGGCAAAAATGCGGCGCAGCGCATTAATAACAGGGCCATCATTTTAGAGGTTGGAACCACCTCTAACCATTTCAAGTATGCATCGACAATTATCAGGAAGATCTGCCCCTGAAATGGCCTCGCAAAGTCGATGTGGACTCTCGACCAGGGCCAGTGACTCTTTTTCCACTGCTGTACTGGGGCCTCTGGGGGATCAGGTCAGGACAGCTGACACTCATAACACCTTTGCACCCAACTCTCAATGTCTGAGTCTATTTTAGGCCACCAAAAATAGCCCCGAGCCAACCCCTTCATTCGCACAATGCTGGGGTGGCATTTGTGCAGTGCCTTAAGGACCTGAGTTCTTAGCTTGGGGGGGACCACCACCCTATTTCCCCAGAATAAGCAGCCCTTGTGGACTGACAGTTCACATTGCCTTGATACATAAGGCTTAAATTAATCAGCAACGCACCCCACTGGCCACCCCCTCCACACCGAGTTGAGCACCCTGGCGATTGTGGAGTCTTTGGCTGAGGTGGTCGCAATGTCCAAGGTGTGCAACAGAGGTTTGGCCAGTTCCTCGAGGGCCATTACCTCGAATACCGGTGCAGGATCCGAGTCCAGTCCAGGTAAAGGATACCGGCTGAGGGCGTCTGCATGCCCCATGTTCTTGCCCGGCCGATGTTCCAAAACATAGTCATAAGCAGACAAGAAAACGGTCCATCTTAACATTCTGGCCGACAAGATGTTGGCCATCTGGCGGTCTGGCGCAAAAATTACCAGAAGGGGCTTATGGTTGGTCACCATAACAAAAGGTCTCCCGTACAGAAAGTCATGACATTTTTTCACGCCAGCCACGAGCACCAATCCCTCTTTGTCTATCTGTGCATAGTTCCTCTTGGCTGTGGTGAGCGTCCTTGAGTAATATGCAATTGGCGCTTCCCTTCCATCTGCCATTACGTGGCTCAAGACAGCCCCCACCCCATACGGTGAAGCATCAGCAGCCAACACCAGCTGCTTTGACTCGTCATAATGTGTTAACACCGTGTCAGACGACAGTAAGGATTTGATCGCCTTAAAAGCACAGTCATGCTGTGAGCCCCACTCCCACTTAGCCCCTTTGTTGAGGAGCTTGTGCAACAGTTCCGCAATGGAAGCTTTATGTGGTAGGAACGCATGATAAAAATTTAAGATTCCCAAGAAGGATTGCAGTTCCTTCTTAGACTCTGGTTGTGGGGCATTTTGAATAGCCTGTACTTTACCCGTTATAGGGTGTACACCATTTGCGTCTATTAAGAACCCAAAAAATTCCACATTGGGGACTCCCAGGTAGAATTTCGATTTTTTAACCTTTAAACCTGCTGCTTGGAAGCGGCTTAACACTGCTCTGAGGCGTTCTGCCAGTTCGTCTTCAGTTCTTCTGGCAATTAAGACATCGTCAAAATAAGGCACCACCCCTGGCAAATCCCTTAACAATCCTTCCATGAGCCCTTGAAAAATACCTGGAGCCACATTTACTCCAAATTGCAATATTTTTACCTTAAATGCACCTCTGTGTGTGACGAGTGTTTGTGCTGCTGCAGCCTGTGGGTCTACCGGGAGCTGCTGGTAAGCCTGAGCTAGATCTAATTTAGCAAAGACCTTACCCTCTCCCAACGAGGCTAGCACATGGCTGATAACAGGTACTGGGTAGGAATACTGCTGTAATTTCCTGTTTATTGTGCATTTAAAATTGGCACACATTCGGATCGACCCATCAGGCTTCACTGGTGTCACGATAGGAGTTTCCCATTTTGCATGCGATACCCATTCTCACACACCTTGGGCGACGAGCTTGTCTAACTGCTTCAATATGTGGTTTCATTGAAATGGGAACCTTATGATACTTTAGCCTTCTGGGCGTTACTGAGGGATCCAGATCAAAGGTTACCGGCGGTTCCCTATACTTCCCAAGTGTCCCTTCAAATACATCAGCAAATACAACATACAATGAACTCAATTTATTTGCGCTGACCTGGTTAATTCCACTAATTGCAATTCCGAGGGCCTCAAACAAGTCCAAGACCAAGAGGCTGGCTCGGCGCCCCTCAGCAACAAGGAGGCTCAGCGACTCTCTGAACCCCTTAAATTGTACCTCAAAAGTGGCTTCTCCAGCCACAGGGATGCACCTCCCCTGGAAATCGTAGAGATGAATGGTGCTCGGGTTGGAATGCCAACAGCTCCATCGCGGGAACAACTGCTGCAAGGTTTCAGATGAGATGATCCTGAGTCGATCTCCATCTCACACGGTATGCCATTCAGCATGATGGTGATGTGGATCTTCTTCCTGGATCACGATCTGGTTTTCGGGATGGTCGAAGGGCAGGAATAGCAGTTGGTCAGATGGCAATCTGTAGACCTTGCATTGTCCTCGCCTCGAACCTGAGGATGTGCACTAGGAGACGACGGTGGTGTCTTCTTCTTCTTAGCCCTGGAGACTCTGACTAAACGGCCTCACTTGTTACAGGATTGGCAAACGATGTCTCTCACCCAGCAGCGATCCCGCTTATGATCTCTGCCACATCCGGCACAGGCTCACCTTGGTGCAGTTTTCACTGGGGTCCACTTTGCCCTCAGAGCTCGAGAGTTGTGTACGTCATCTCGCTCACCATCAGACTCCACTGGACTGTTTGGGATTGCTAGCTATTGGGGGGGGGATGTGCAGATCTGTCCTCACAGAGCAGGGAGAGCTTGTACCTGAATAAAACCTGATCTTAAAGGTACCACTGGACTGTTTTGGACCAGGGGGTGGGGGTGGGGCTCTGCAGCTTACCTGGCTGCTTCTTGCTCTGACGGAGGGCTGCTTGGAGCAGGGGGTGGGGCTTGTTGCATGTGCCCGCCCCCTGGGCTCTTTACTGCCAGAGCTCCGCTTCCGTGCACTCCTGCAGGAAATGAACCCTGGTCTAAACTATACTTCTTCCTAGTTACAGGAGAACGCTCATCTTACTGCCATAAAAATAAGTTTTACAAAGGTAAGATCAATTATACTTTCTTCCATTCAGTCAAAATTGATAGAAAACTGGAACAAACAGTCTGCAAAGAAGCATGCTTTAGCAAAGCAAGGAGTGCAGCGTGACACCCTGCTTTCACATCAAGCATAGACCCATAGAATGTTAGAGTTGGAAGGGACCTTGCATGATATCTAGTCCAACCATCTGCCCTCTGCAGGAGCATAGCCGACAGATAGCCCTACAACATACCCGAAAGATGGTCATCCAGCCTCCGCTTGAAAACGTCCAGCAAAGAAGCATCCACCACCTCCCAAGGCAGTCTGTTCCACTGCTTGACCACTCTTACAGTTAGGAAGTTTCTCCTGATATTTAGCTAGTAACTACTCCCTTGTAATTTCCACCCATTAGATCTAGTCTTGCAATCCGGAGCAAGAGAGAATAGATCCGCTCCATCGTCTACATGACAGCCCTTCAAATACTTGAAGACTGCAATCATGTCCCCTCTAAGCCTTATCTTTCCCAGGCTAAACATACCCAACTCTTTCAGCCTTTCCTCATAAGACTTGGCTTCCAATCCTCTCACCATCCTGGTTGCCCTCTTCTGGACACGCTCAAGCTTGTCAACCTATTAGCTTTAGTCTTGCAATCCAGAGCAAGAGAGAATAGATCTGTTCCATCTTCTACATGACAGCCCTTCAAATACTTGAAGACTGCAATCATGTCCCCTCTAAGCCTTCTCTTTCCCAGGCTAAACATACCCAACTCTTTCAGCCTTTCCTCATAAGACTTGGATTCCAACCCTCTCACCATCCTGGTTGCCCTCTTCTGGAGACGCTCGAGCTTGTCATCATCCTTCCTAAAATGTGGTGCCCAAAACTGGACACAGTACTCCAGGTGGGGCCTGACCATAGCAGAATAGAGCGGAACTACCACCTCCTGTGATCTGGACACAATGCTTCTGTTAATAGAGGAGAAACCTATCCCCATGACAACTGGGGAGGAAACACCCACCACCAGTGCCGGTGACTACTACGCCTCGGGGCACGGGGCATGGAACCATACCAAAGACGACATCGGCTCACCTTTTCCTGACCACCTGAGGACCGAGGCAACTGCCTGGGCAGGGGCATTGACCAGGCTCATTAAGGTGGGGACAATTTAACCTGGATTCAACGGTGGAGATTTATGTGCTCACGCAGGGGCCCCGGAGGGACAGCCAGTTTGATGTGGGATTTGCATCCGCAGGTGGCTTTCCCCCATTTGGGGGAGCCCTGGAAGCATTGGCCGGGGCATGGGTGACGGGTCGTTCCAAGGCGAGGAGCGGCTGCCCCTCCCCGTATGAGGAACTGGAATTGGCCCACCACCTGGAGGCGGTGGAACGGGACAGGCGCTAACTAAAACGGGAACTTGAGGAAGTAATCCAGGTGATCCCAGAGATGGTGCTGCAAGCCCTAAGGGCTGAGAGGGAGGAACAACAGCCGGCTCCTGCATTTCCCCCCAAAACAGGCACCCCTGGAACCGGCGCCCCAAGGACCGAGACCGCTGGGCCCGCCGGACATGCTGGTACCGAGACCAGGGGAGGGACCGGTCCTTGTGCTGTGACCAGGCAGTCCAAGAGGTTCCCTGCACCACTGCCCAAAAGACCTGATCGAGGCAATGTTCGACGGGGACCCGGAGGAACTGTCCTATTTTGTGGTTTAAGTGATGAAATTTGTGGAAAGGTGGATGTCTGTTCCCAGACGACAGAAGCCGAGTGGATGTTATTGCTGCCTGGTTATGAGGAGCTGCCGCGGAGTGGTATGTGGGACTACATAACGTGAGGAGCCTGGAGCTAGTGAGCCTGGATGCTTTTATGTGGGCGTTGCATGCCCAGTTCGAGGATTGGAATGCTGGGCCCAAAGCAAGGACATTCTTACGCACCCTGAAGCAAGGGAAGCGATCAGTGAGAGAATACTCATCAGAGTTTAAATTGCATGCGGCCAAGGTCCACAACTGGCCGGATCAGGTTTTAGTGGAGTTGTACCGTGTGGGGTTGAACCCAGAGATCCGCAAAACGGTCCTGCATGCAGTAGACCCGATCTCCCTCCCAGCATGGATGCAAGAAGCGGAAAGTGCAGAGACTCGCTTGAACACCCTATGCCTGGACATCGTGGTGGCAGGGGGGAAGCCGAACCCCCCCAACTGAAAGTGAAACCTGCATGCCCGGCTGAGTCTACCAGAGAGCAACGGATGAGACAAGGGCTCTGCCTAAAGGTGAGGCAATTTCTTTTCCAAGTTTCAATTTACACTTCATCATTTTCCCAGTTCTGCGAACTCTCTCGCTGACGCCCTAACCTGCCTCCCTCAACACGACAGCCAACGGGAGGTGTTTTTGGACTCTATGCTTATGTCCTCTCAGCTCGGTGGGGCGGTGACTATGCGCAGCCATTCCAGCCCCTCCTCACCTAATACACAGCCGGGACCCAGTCCCCACCCCCCTGCCTCGCCAGGCGGGACACCTTGGAACAGTAGATTTATCTCTGCCTTCTCGGAGGGTGACAAGGCGGAGGTGGAGTCAGAGGGGGGGCTGGAAATCAAACTGGATGGGTGTTGGCACCGCAGCAATAAACTGTTTGTCCCAAATTCCCTATGGGGGAAAGTATTGAACGCGGTACACAGATCAAAATTGGCCGGTCACCCCGGGCTTGTTAAGTCCTTGCAGCTGCTGCAAAGGCAATTCTCGTGGCCGCAGATGGGAAAGGATTTGTCAGCGTTTGTAAAATCGTGCCAAACTTGCACCATGTGTAAATCCAGACTGGGCAAACCCCTGGGATTGCTGCAACCTCTCCCGACTCCGAGTCGTCCGTGGGAGGCAATCTCCATGGACTTTATTACGGATTTGCCCCTGAGTAAGACTATGTCAGTCATTTGGGTTGTCGTGGATTTATTCTCAAAGCAAGTGCATTTTGTCCCATTCGCTTCCCTACCCACGGCAAAAGCACTGGAGAAAGCTTTCTTGCTCCACGTGGTCCATCTCCAAATGCTTCTTGTCAAAGTCATATCCGATAGGGGGCCCAGTTTGTTTCCCGGTTCTGGGGGGAGCTTATGAAGCTTATGGGAATCAAACGAGCCTTAAGCAGTGCTTATCATCCCAAGACCGATGGACAGACAGAATGGGTAAATCAAACCTTGGAGCAATATCTGCGCTCAAGGAAGATGGGCGACGCTTGCCGAGGACGTGTGTGGAAGTAGCTCCACACAATAGTGTCCTAAACTTGCTTTTTCCGTGGCACAACCTCGCCAAAACTCTCTCTAGTTGGCAGAGAGTTTGCAGGAGGCTTAACCCAGACCAGAGAGTGGGTAGCAGCACTCTGGAGTCTTGAGGTTTTTGCCTTGAAGCAGGAAGAGTGAGAACCCAGCAAGGACTATGCAAGGACTATATTGCTTGCCGGGCAAGAAAAGTGCAACAGACCGAGGGGAGGAGATTGCAACTCAAGCCAAAAGAAGTCAAACAATATTTCCAACAACAGAAATGAAGCTAAGTAACTAAAATTAACTCTGTTCTTTAATTATTAGTGGATGCTTACTTGAACTAACATAAAAAGTGGGAAGGGGGGGAGCAGGGTAGAAACACTCAGCTCCTCTCCAGCACTCATATAGTAGGTGGAGAAAGTACGAGGGAAGAGCGGCAGAGCTTTTATATTTGGAAAAGGGGAAGAAGAGGCAAACTGGTGGCTGTAAATAAGGAAATAAGGAAATACCATTAGAAATCAGTTACTGCCGATTTGCTTTTTCTTTAAGATCCATGAAAGCAACGATTATGCCCACCTGGTATTGATTTGAGGAGCGTGACAAGAGGAGTGTGCGCAGTGACGAGGGTCTGCTGCGCTGATCATGTCAACGCAAAGGAGGGGGCCCAGGAGAGGAGCAAAGGCAAAGGCGAGCAGGGAGGCGTGGATCATGACGAGGCAGAGAGAGGGAGAACAGGAGGAGCTGCGGTGCGATCGTGAGGACGGCGTGTGAGATGGCAGTTGCAGAGGCTTCAGAGGGGAGGAGTTCCGGAGTGAGTGAGAAAGGAAGCTCTGGGCAATGTAATCAAAGTACAAGACCAGAGCAAGGGAGACACCTACTGGCGACGGAGAGAATAGGAGAAGGCAGGAGAAGACAGTAAAAGAGAAAGTAGCTGAGCAACCTGAAGGGGGAAGAAGGAGGGGCGAGAGGCAACATGATTAAAGAGACAGACTCTGAGTGACGTATACAAGACACAATACTAGAGGGACATATAATAACAGAAGAAGCATCAGGGAAGGAAATAAATGAACAGTTGGGACTGGGGGAAAAAGGGTAGGGGTGCTAGACGAAGACAAGCAGAAGAGTGAATAATTATTATATAAAACATTTAAAACACCAATAACAGAAGGGGAGAAAAATAAGACTCATAAGACCACATAAAAGGTCTAACAGAAGCCAGTCCTAACTAAAGAGATAATAGTAAAGATATAGAATAAGGGGCAAAATAAGAGTCCAGAGAAAATGGCCTCAGAATCAGGGAAGAAAGTCTTTACACCGCCTCCTCAATCTGGGTTGTCACAATTGAAATCAGGTATAGCCCAAGTGACAATGAATGACATTCAGGCAATGATGCAAAATTGCCTAGCACAAGCCTCAGAGCACACAGCAGAACTTATAAAAAAAGAATTAATTCCAATGCAAAATAAAATGGAGGAGATCTCACTCCAGATCAAAACAGAAACAGAAGAAATAAAAAGTGAAATAGCCAAAATAGCCCAAACTACAAGAGATTTAGAAGATAAGGTGGAAGACCTTGATGAAGAAGTTCAGGAGTTAAAAACTAAATCAGAAAAATTGGAAGATACAGTGATAGGCCTAGAAATGGAGGCAGCAGGAACAAATACTAAGATTTCAGAATATACCAGAACAACTTAACCAAAATTTAAGAGAAGAACTGATAAATAAAATAGCTGAACAATTCAAGAAAGGTGATGAAAAAGAACTTGCAGCAGACATAGATACTGTCTATAGGAAAAACTCTGCATATACCAAAAAACATAAATTACCTAGGGAAGTTCAGATGAAATTTAATAAAAAATCAAGAAGACACCAAATTCTCTATAAGTCAAACTCAAATAAACTAATAATAGAAAGAGAAGAAATAAGGATTCTGAAGGATATCCCATGGAGAGTGAGGGAAAAGAGACGTTCCTATGAGATCTTAACGAGACTACTGAATCAAAATCAAATTCAATATAGGTGTCTGATTCCTGAAGGACTGCTGTTCACATATAAAACAAGAAGATTCAAAATAGATTCAATCTTCAAACTAGAAAATGTTTTGGACAAAGAAGGCCAGGACTTAGGGTGGAAAAAAGGACATGGGAAAAAAAGAGGAAAGGAAGGGCATGGAAGAGATGAAGAGGAAGAGGATGAAGAAGAGGAAGAAGAGGAAGAGGAAGAAGAGGGAGAACTACAAAATACAGAGTTGCTAAGGTGCTTGGACAAAGGGGCGAAAAAGGAAAAAAGGGAAAAGAAAAAACAATTACTGAGGTTTAAAGCGGAATCGCAAATACGCACAAGATTACAACTGAAAAACATTGTAATAGCAAAGAAAGACAAACAAGATGGCAACTAGAACGTTAAAGTTAATATCGGTTAATGTGAACGGCCTGAACAACCCGCAAAAAAGACAAAAAACATTTCATCACCTAGTAAAATTGCAAGCAGATATCACCTGTTTACAGGAGACCCATATAAAAGAAGACCATGCAAAATACATAGAATGTAAAAAATTAGGTATACCTTTTGTGGCAGCAGATAAAGTAAAAAAAAAGGGGGAGTCGTGACATATGTTAAGGAAAAGCTAAATCCAACACTTAAATACAAGTCAAAGGATGGAAGGATCGTGATAGTAACAATTAGAAGGAAGGCAAAGGAAGTATGGATTGTAAACATATATGCTCCCAACCAAAATCAAGAACCTTTCTTCGAGGAACTTAAAAATATATTAGCGAAGGAAAACCCAGAAAATATTTGCATAGTAGGCGACTTCAATGCAGTCTTGGAGCCAATAGAAGATAGGCGTAAAATGAGTAAAAGTACTAAACTGGGCCCGGGGCTCCCAAGGAATTATTTAAAAATAATTGAAGAATTTAACTTAATAGATAGTTGGAGGACAAAAAATCCAAAAAAAAGAGACTACACATACTTTTCGCATAGACATCGATCGTGGTCGCAAATAGATATGATATGGGTAGATATTAGCATGGCAAGAGAACTACTAGAAGCAGAGATATTGCCAGGCACGTTTGCAGACCATAACCCAGTTTGGATATCATTGAAAGAAAATGGAAAAATAACCAAGTGGAGAATAAATACAGGACTACTACGAGATAAAAAGTTTGTGGAAAAAATTAAGGTAGAAATAAAGGAATTTTTCAAGGTAAATAAAACGGAAAAAATGTCACTCAATACAATATGGGATACGTTGAAAGTGTACTTGCGAGGCCTATTTATGACTCAAGAAATATGGAAGAGGAAACAAAAAAAGAGAAATTGAACCAACTAACAACAGAACTAAAAAAAAAGAAGAAGATATAGCAAAAAAAAAAGGGCAGGTCAGAAGAGACAATGAGTAAATTAAAACTGATACAACACCAAATAAACTTACTACTAACGCAAGAAGTGGCAAATAAAATAGAATTCACAAAAGTGTACTATTTCGAGAATGCAAATAAACCTACAAGGTGGCTTGCATATAAACTTAAGAAGGAAAAGGAGAAAAGAATAATCATAGCTCTAAAAAATGAAAAACAAGAAATAAAGACTAGTATGGAAGATCTGAATTGTGGGGAAATTTTATACTGACCTCTATAAGGGGGCACCATGCACGCAGTCAGATTTAGAAAATTTCTTCGAGAAACATAACAAAGGAAAATTCACGGAAGACCAGAAAAGAAGGCTAAATGAGAAAGCCCTTAAAAAAACAGAAGAAGAAAAAATCGCCTGGACCGGACGGAATAACAACAGAAGTTTTTCATAAATTTGAGGAAGAAATTGCGCCCACATTGAAAGAGCTGCTACATAACATCATGAATACAGGAGAGATACCTTTATCCTGGAAGGAAGCAATAATAACCTTAATTCACAAACCGAATACGGAGGAATCAGAAATTAAAAATTATAGACCTATTTCGCTGTTAAACGTTGATTATAAAATCTTTGCAACAATTTTGGCGACAAGGTTTAAAAAAGTAATGACTGAAGTAATACACCAAGATCACTCTGGATTCCTTCCTAAAAGACAGATCAAAAATAACATAAGAATGATAATAAATGCATTAGAGTATTATGAGCACAACCCAGGAAAGCAAGCAGCGTTTATGTTTTTAGACACGGAAAAGGCATTCTATAATGTCAACTGGGATTTTTTGCAATACAAATTAAAACTTTGGGACTGCGGAAATAGTTTAAGGAAAATGATTACGGCGATCTACAAAGAACAATGGGCTAAGATAATTGTTAACGGGGACTTAACTCAGAACATCCCCATCCAGAAGGGAACAAGGCAGGGGTGCCCACTCTCACCCCTTTTGTTCATCTTTGGTCTAGAATCACTAACGGAAATGGTGAGAACTGATAAAAATATTTTGGGACTTAAAGTTAAAAAAGAACAATATAAATTGCAAGCTTTTGCCGATGATCTGGTCTTTATAATGGAAGAACCAATGATATCTGTTACACATCTAATGAAACAAATACAAGAATATGGGGAAATAGTAGGATTAAAGATTAATATCAAAAAAATGAAGATCTTGACAAAAAATTGTGACAGGAAGGAAATAAGCAAGATACAACAAATTACAAATATGGAGGTAGTGGACAAAGTAAATACCTAGGAATTACCTGTTCCCAGACGACAGAAGCCGAGTGGATGTTATTGCTGCCTGGTTATGAGGAGCTGCCGCGGAGTGGTATGTGGGACTACATAACGTGAGGAGCCTGGAGCTAGTGAGCCTGGATGCTTTTATGTGGGCGTTGCATGCCCAGTTCGAGGATTGGAATGCTGGGCCCAAAGCAAGGACATTCTTACGCACCCTGAAGCAAGGGAAGCGATCAGTGAGAGAATACTCATCAGAGTTTAAATTGCATGCGGCCAAGGTCCACAACTGGCCGGATCAGGTTTTAGTGGAGTTGTACCGTGTGGGGTTGAACCCAGAGATCCGCAAAACGGTCCTGCATGCAGTAGACCCGATCTCCCTCCCAGCATGGATGCAAGAAGCGGAAAGTGCAGAGACTCGCTTGAACACCCTATGCCTGGACATCGTGGTGGCAGGGGGGAAGCCGAACCCCCCCAACTGAAAGTGAAACCTGCATGCCCGGCTGAGTCTACCAGAGAGCAACAGATGAGACAAGGGCTCTGCCTAAAGGTGAGGCAATTTCTTTTCCAAGTTTCAATTTACACTTCATCATTTTCCCAGTTCTGCGAACTCTCTCGCTGACGCCCTAACCTGCCTCCCTCAACACGACAGCCAACGGGAGGTGTTTTTGGACTCTATGCTTATGTCCTCTCAGCTCGGTGGGGCGGTGACTATGCGCAGCCATTCCAGCCCCTCCTCACCTAATACACAGCCGGGACCCAGTCCCCACCCCCCTGCCTCGCCAGGCGGGACACCTTGGAACAGTAGATTTATCTCTGCCTTCTCGGAGGGTGACAAGGCGGAGGTGGAGTCAGAGGGGGGGCTGGAAATCAAACTGGATGGGTGTTGGCACCGCAGCAATAAACTGTTTGTCCCAAATTCCCTATGGGGGAAAGTATTGAACGCGGTACACAGATCAAAATTGGCCGGTCACCCCGGGCTTGTTAAGTCCTTGCAGCTGCTGCAAAGGCAATTCTCGTGGCCGCAGATGGGAAAGGATTTGTCAGCGTTTGTAAAATCGTGCCAAACTTGCACCATGTGTAAATCCAGACTGGGCAAACCCCTGGGATTGCTGCAACCTCTCCCGACTCCGAGTCGTCCGTGGGAGGCAATCTCCATGGACTTTATTACGGATTTGCCCCTGAGTAAGACTATGTCAGTCATTTGGGTTGTCGTGGATTTATTCTCAAAGCAAGTGCATTTTGTCCCATTCGCTTCCCTACCCACGGCAAAAGCACTGGAGAAAGCTTTCTTGCTCCACGTGGTCCATCTCCAAATGCTTCTGGCCAAAGTCATATCCGATAGGGGGCCCAGTTTGTTTCCCGGTTCTGGGGGGAGCTTATGAAGCTTATGGGAATCAAACGAGCCTTAAGCAGTGCTTATCATCCCAAGACCGATGGACAGACAGAATGGGTAAATCAAACCTTGGAGCAATATCTGCGCTCAAGGAAGATGGGCGACGCTTGCCGAGGACGTGTGTGGAAGTAGCTCCACACAATAGTGTCCTAAACTTGCTTTTTCCGTGGCACAACCTCGCCAAAACTCTCTCTAGTTGGCAGAGAGTTTGCAGGAGGCTTAACCCAGACCAGAGAGTGGGTAGCAGCACTCTGGAGTCTTGAGGTTTTTGCCTTGAAGCAGGAAGAGTGAGAACCCAGCAAGGACTATGCAAGGACTATATTGCTTGCCGGGCAAGAAAAGTGCAACAGACCGAGGGGAGGAGATTGCAACTCAAGCCAAAAGAAGTCAAACAATATTTCCAACAACAGAAATGAAGCTAAGTAACTAAAATTAACTCTGTTCTTTAATTATTAGTGGATGCTTACTTGAACTAACATAAAAAGTGGGAAGGGGGGGAGCAGGGTAGAAACACTCAGCTCCTCTCCAGCACTCATATAGTAGGTGGAGAAAGTACGAGGGAAGAGCGGAAGAGCTAGTATATTTGGAAAAGGGGAAGAAGAGGCAAACTGGTGGCTGTAAATAAGGAAATAAGGAAATACCATTAGAAATCAGTTACTGCCGATTTGCTTTTTCTTTAAGATCCATGAAAGCAACGATTATGCCCACCTGGTATTGATTTGAGGAGCGCGACAAGAGGAGTGTGCGCGGTGACGAGGGTCTGCTGCGCTGATCATGTCAACGCAAAGGAGGGGGCCCAGGAGAGGAGCAAAGGCAAAGGAGAGCAGGGAGGCGTGGATCATGACGAGGCAGAGAGAGGGAGAACAGGAGGAGCTGCGGTGCGATCGTGAGGACGGCGTGTGAGACGGCAGTTGCAGAGGCTTCAGAGGGGAGGAGTTCCGGAGTGAGTGAGAAAGGAAGCTCTGGGCAATGTAATCAAAGTACAAGACCAGAGCAAGGGAGACACCTACTGGCGACGGAGAGAATAGGAGAAGGCAGGAGAAGACAGTAAAAGAGAAAGTAGCTGAGCAACCTGAAGGGGGAAGAAGGAGGGGCGAGAGGCAACATGATTAAAGAGACAGACTCTGAGTGACGTATACAAGACACAATACTAGAGGGACATATAATAACAGAAGAAGCATCAGGGAAGGAAATAAATGAACAGTTGGGACTGGGGGAAAAAGGGTAGGGGTGCTAGACGAAGACAAGCAGAAGAGTGAATAATTATTATATAAAACATTTAAAACACCAATAACAGAAGGGGAGAAAAATAAGACTCATAAGACCACATAAAAGGTCTAACAGAAGCCAGTCCTAACTAAAGAGATAATAGTAAAGATATAGAATAAGGGGCAAAATAAGAGTCCAGA
Source organism: Gekko japonicus (assembly GCF_001447785.1). Lineage (NCBI taxonomy): Eukaryota > Metazoa > Chordata > Lepidosauria > Squamata > Gekkonidae > Gekko > Gekko japonicus. The sequence continues at coordinate 223,966 of NW_015169233.1, read as the reverse complement.
GAAAATGGCCTCAGGATCAGGGAAGAAAGTCTTTACACCGCCTCCTCAATCTGGGTTGTCACAATTGAAATCAGGTATAGCCCAAGTGACAATGAATGACATTCAGGCAATGATGCAAAATTGCCTAGCACAAGCCTCAGAGCACACAGCAGAACTTATAAAAAAAGAATTAATTCCAATGCAAAATAAAATGGAGGAGATCTCACTCCAGATCAAAACAGAAACAGAAGAAATAAAAAGTGAAATAGCCAAAATAGCCCAAACTACAAGAGATTTAGAAGATAAGGTGGAAGACCTTGATGAAGAAGTTCAGGAGTTAAAAACTAAATCAGAAAAATTGGAAGATACAGTGATAGGCCTAGAAATGGAGGCAGCAGGAACAAATACTAAGATTTCAGAATATACCAGAACAACTTAACCAAAATTTAAGAGAAGAACTGATAAATAAAATAGCTGAACAATTCAAGAAAGGTGATGAAAAAGAACTTGCAGCAGACATAGATACTGTCTATAGGAAAAACTCTGCATATACCAAAAAACATAAATTACCTAGGGAAGTTCAGATGAAATTTAATAAAAAATCAAGAAGACACCAAATTCTCTATAAGTCAAACTCAAATAAACTAATAATAGAAAGAGAAGAAATAAGGATTCTGAAGGATATCCCATGGAGAGTGAGGGAAAAGAGACGTTCCTATGAGATCTTAACGAGACTACTGAATCAAAATCAAATTCAATATAGGTGTCTGATTCCTGAAGGACTGCTGTTCACATATAAAACAAGAAGATTCAAAATAGATTCAATCTTCAAACTAGAAAATGTTTTGGACAAAGAAGGCCAGGACTTAGGGTGGAAAAAAGGACATGGGAAAAAAAGAGGAAAGGAAGGGCATGGAAGAGATGAAGAGGAAGAGGATGAAGAAGAGGAAGAAGAGGAAGAGGAAGAAGAGGGAGAACTACAAAATACAGAGTTGCTAAGGTGCTTGGACAAAGGGGCGAAAAAGGAAAAAAGGGAAAAGAAAAAACAATTACTGAGGTTTAAAGCGGAATCGCAAATACGCACAAGATTACAACTGAAAAACATTGTAATAGCAAAGAAAGACAAACAAGATGGCAACTAGAACGTTAAAGTTAATATCGGTTAATGTGAACGGCCTGAACAACCCGCAAAAAAGACAAAAAACATTTCATCACCTAGTAAAATTGCAAGCAGATATCACCTGTTTACAGGAGACCCATATAAAAGAAGACCATGCAAAATACATAGAATGTAAAAAATTAGGTATACCTTTTGTGGCAGCAGATAAAGTAAAAAAAAAGGGGGAGTCGTGACATATGTTAAGGAAAAGCTAAATCCAACACTTAAATACAAGTCAAAGGATGGAAGGATCGTGATAGTAACAATTAGAAGGAAGGCAAAGGAAGTATGGATTGTAAACATATATGCTCCCAACCAAAATCAAGAACCTTTCTTCGAGGAACTTAAAAATATATTAGCGAAGGAAAACCCAGAAAATATTTGCATAGTAGGCGACTTCAATGCAGTCTTGGAGCCAATAGAAGATAGGCGTAAAATGAGTAAAAGTACTAAACTGGGCCCGGGGCTCCCAAGGAATTATTTAAAAATAATTGAAGAATTTAACTTAATAGATAGTTGGAGGACAAAAAATCCAAAAAAAAGAGACTACACATACTTTTCGCATAGACATCGATCGTGGTCGCAAATAGATATGATATGGGTAGATATTAGCATGGCAAGAGAACTACTAGAAGCAGAGATATTGCCAGGCACGTTTGCAGACCATAACCCAGTTTGGATATCATTGAAAGAAAATGGAAAAATAACCAAGTGGAGAATAAATACAGGACTACTACGAGATAAAAAGTTTGTGGAAAAAATTAAGGTAGAAATAAAGGAATTTTTCAAGGTAAATAAAACGGAAAAAATGTCACTCAATACAATATGGGATACGTTGAAAGTGTACTTGCGAGGCCTATTTATGACTCAAGAAATATGGAAGAGGAAACAAAAAAAGAGAAATTGAACCAACTAACAACAGAACTAAAAAAAAAGAAGAAGATATAGCAAAAAAAAAAGGGCAGGTCAGAAGAGACAATGAGTAAATTAAAACTGATACAACACCAAATAAACTTACTACTAACGCAAGAAGTGGCAAATAAAATAGAATTCACAAAAGTGTACTATTTCGAGAATGCAAATAAACCTACAAGGTGGCTTGCATATAAACTTAAGAAGGAAAAGGAGAAAAGAATAATCATAGCTCTAAAAAATGAAAAACAAGAAATAAAGACTAGTATGGAAGATCTGAATTGTGGGGAAATTTTATACTGACCTCTATAAGGGGGCACCATGCACGCAGTCAGATTTAGAAAATTTCTTCGAGAAACATAACAAAGGAAAATTCACGGAAGACCAGAAAAGAAGGCTAAATGAGAAAGCCCTTAAAAAAACAGAAGAAGAAAAAATCGCCTGGACCGGACGGAATAACAACAGAAGTTTTTCATAAATTTGAGGAAGAAATTGCGCCCACATTGAAAGAGCTGCTACATAACATCATGAATACAGGAGAGATACCTTTATCCTGGAAGGAAGCAATAATAACCTTAATTCACAAACCGAATACGGAGGAATCAGAAATTAAAAATTATAGACCTATTTCGCTGTTAAACGTTGATTATAAAATCTTTGCAACAATTTTGGCGACAAGGTTTAAAAAAGTAATGACTGAAGTAATACACCAAGATCACTCTGGATTCCTTCCTAAAAGACAGATCAAAAATAACATAAGAATGATAATAAATGCATTAGAGTATTATGAGCACAACCCAGGAAAGCAAGCAGCGTTTATGTTTTTAGACACGGAAAAGGCATTCTATAATGTCAACTGGGATTTTTTGCAATACAAATTAAAACTTTGGGACTGCGGAAATAGTTTAAGGAAAATGATTACGGCGATCTACAAAGAACAATGGGCTAAGATAATTGTTAACGGGGACTTAACTCAGAACATCCCCATCCAGAAGGGAACAAGGCAGGGGTGCCCACTCTCACCCCTTTTGTTCATCTTTGGTCTAGAATCACTAACGGAAATGGTGAGAACTGATAAAAATATTTTGGGACTTAAAGTTAAAAAAGAACAATATAAATTGCAAGCTTTTGCCAATGATCTGGTCTTTATAATGGAAGAACCAATGATATCTGTTACACATCTAATGAAACAAATACAAGAATATGGGGAAATAGTAGGATTAAAGATTAATATCAAAAAAATGAAGATCTTGACAAAAAATTGTGACAGGAAGGAAATAAGCAAGATACAACAAATTACAAATATGGAGGTAGTGGACAAAGTAAATACCTAGGAATTACGATAACAAATAAAAATATTCAACTATATGATAATAACTATAAAGTCCTATTAGAAGAGATTAAGAGAGATTTGTTGAAGTGGCAAGAGCTACACATCTCGTTTATGGGCCGAATTGCCACAATAAAGATGTCTATTCTACCACGCTTTTTGTTCTTGGCACAAACCATTCCAATTCTGAAAAACAATAAATATTTTTAAGAACTTGATCAAATAACAAGAAAATTTATCTGGCAAGCTAAAAGATCAAGGATCAAACTAAAACTACTACGAGATAAAAAAGAGAGAGGTGGGCTAGGCATTCCGGACTGGCAACTCTATTACAACGCAGCAGCTATGGGATGGATAAGGGATTGGATACTATTAAAAAATGAAAGAACCCTGAAACTCGAGGGTCATGACCTATACATGGGCTGGCATGCCTATGTATGGTATGACAAAGAGCAGATACAAAAACACTTCCACAATCATGTATTTCGAGGTGCACTAAGTAAAACTTGGAGAAATATAAAAGGAAAGTTCTATGAGAAGATCCCAGGATGGGTCGCACCATTGGAAGCCTTCATCCTGCCGAATCTATTAAGCGAGGATAAGAAAGCCAGTTATGAAATATTACTAACGAAAGAAAAAGAGCTAAAACCCTTTGAGACTTTACAAGAATTAAATAGTAACTTAACAATCCAGGAAAGAACCAGTTAAAATCTAGGTTTGCTAAAGACAAAAAAAAGAGGCTTTGAAACACTAAAGTCAGAGCTAGACAAAATCTGGCTCTCAACATCAGATAAATTAATACAAAAACTGTATAACTTCCTACTAAAGGAAGAGTCGAAGGATGAAATTATAAAACCAAGCATGAAGACCTGGATGAAAGACCTCGGCCAGGAAATAAGCATAGAAAACTGGTCCAAAGCCTGGAAGTCAACAAAACTGCTAAAGGCTATTTTGTATAAAGAAAATATCTTTAAAATGCACTATCGATGGCATTGGTCGCCAGACAAAGTGGCAAAATGCTATAAAAAGACTTCGGGAAACTGCTGGAGATGCAAAAAAAATGTGGGCTCGTACCTTCACGTATGGTGGAGATGTGAGAAGGTAGTAAAATTTTGGAGAAGAGTACATAAGTTAATAACAGAAATTGTAGAAATAGATTTGAAGTTGGACCCAGAAGTATCCTCACTTAATATTCTACCAGATGGGATTAAATTTGACGATACATGTGTGATTCTGTATATTCTTACTAGCTCTAGAACTCTCTTAGCAAAATGCTGGAAATCGGAACGAATACCAAGTAGAGAGGAGTTAGTTACTAGAATTATGGAAATAAGAGAGATGGACAAATTAAATATGATACTGTTGGCAAAAGATGAAATTTTGTTCAAAAAAAGATGGCAAAAATTAGATAAATGGTTTGAAACAAATGTTTAAAGAATCTCCAGAGAATAATATGTATTAACTATTGTACAATTTTACTGTAAAAAACTTGAAAATAAACGTTTAGGATACCAGGTCATAAATGCCCACATGGAAAAAAGCCCACGTGGAAAAATGCCCACATGGAAAAAAGCCCACACGGAAAAAAGCCCACATGGAAAAAAGCCCACATGGAAAATACCATAGATATTTATAATTGTGGGTAACCATTCATCTCCATTTATGAGAATGAACAGGTATTATCTGTATTCACATGCTACAATTTGTGTTGTGATTTTATCAAGTATAATTAAATAATAATTTTGTTATGTTATTAGGCAACCTGCCTGTGCATTAGCCAGTGTTAGTTTGCAGCAAGTGAGGTTCCTCTGCAGTCCATCATATAGAGACCACACACTGGTGTTCCCTCTAAGCTGAGTTAGTGTGAGCTAGCTAGCTCACAGGTTTTTAGCCTCCAGCTTACAGACTTTTGTTTTAGCTCAGTAAGGATGGCTCCAGAGCAAACTGATTTATGCAGTAGCCAAATTGTTCCCTCACAACTGTAATGCCAGTAGCACACAATACAGAATTTTTGCTCACAGGACTCCACACCTTAGAGGGAGTATTGCCACACACTGGGATGACTGCTGTGGAATAGGAGATTACGAGCACTACAGGACATGGTTGCCACCTCTGTTGTTATTGGTTATTTAATGTTGTCTTATGGTTTTGTTATCTTAAGCTAAGCTTTATAGATATATGAGGCCTTAACTACTTCTACTTTTTAGGAAAGAGAAAGAGGAGGAGGCAGTGGCAGTGGCAGTAGCTGAGGAGGCTGGGTAACATAATTAACATAAGAATAACAATAGGCAAGCATTACAGCATCTTCTCCCCCACACAACCTCCAGCAGTTATCTTTTGCATTCCAACGCAGGAGCAGGATGATAGAAACCAAGCCGGGTGCAACAGGGAAAAGATATGTACACAGAGGTCACAGAAAACAGAATGGCAGCTTGCTGACAGGTATATATATTTTTCTGAGCTACTAGGATTGTAGTTTTAAATAGTGTCCAAGCTTCCCCAATGGTTTCGACCCTTTCTACTTTTCCTTTCAGTTTCCTCCTCACATGCCCCCTCATATCAGAGAAGTTACCCCTTTAAAAGTTAAAAGTGGTTGTGTCAGTCTTTTTGGGCAACTCCCTATATATACAAATGTTAAACTCGATAACATTATAGTCAATGTTCCCAAGCGATACAATCACTTTTACACCTCTCACCAGGTCGTGGACATTACTTAAGACCAAATCCAGGATCGCCTCTCCCCTGGTAGGTTCTGTGACCATCTGTTCCATAGCACAGTCATTGAGAGTGTCTAGAAACTCATTCTCTTTTTCCTGACTTGAACACATATTGACCCAATTAATGTGTGGATAGTTAAAATCACCTATTATGACACAGTTATTTCGTCTAGCCACTATCTTTAATTCATTTTATAATCCTCCTCTATCCTCTTGCCATCTTCCACCAGCAGGTGTCCGGTGTTTCCTCAGTGATCCCTTCTTCCTGCCCAATGCTTTAATTCTTGTTTTTATTTTTAGCTCTAGTTTTAATTTTTATGGTATTACTATTGGTTTTTTAAGAAGTGATTTCATTATTTATGTTTTTCATCTGTTAGCCCCTGACCACATTATAAGGGCAAAAAGGTGAGATATAAATGTTATAAAATAAAATAAACAAATGTGTGGTGTTGACATCTCATTTGAGATGAGTCTAATTTTTTATTGTAGAGAAAGAGCCAAAACTTCCTCAGTTCTGTAAACATGAAAGATTTTACGTCACACTTTCCCCCAAATAGACTGAGAGATTACACCAAGAATGACAAAGCAATCACTGTGTGTGACTTCTCAAGATGATTACAGCTTGATCTTGTGATTTTCTTAGCTAAGCACAACACAGTCCTTAAATAGAAATATTGACTTGCTGTCCTGGGAGCTACAGTCAACAGCTCAGCAAAGCATAAGACAAAGTGTTGGGCATAAGAGTTAAAAACATACTTTTTGGGTAAAATAATTGAAACCCTAGCTATTGATTTATTGGCAAAAAAGAGGTATTTAAAAGTCTGTTACCCTCTGCTCTCCTACTTTGGCTGGAAGATCTGCAGGAATGGATGAGGCATTTTGTTAGAAAGCTGAGGAAATCTCTCTGTTCATACAGTAAGAGAATGAAACTATTGCTGATCAGATGGTCATAACTTGCTTAGTTTAGGTTGGGTTTTAAGGCCAGGCTGTTATCATAAAACAGGGGCCTCCTGCCAGTATGCATCTCCTTCTGTGTCTTTGTGTGGCTAGAGATATTTGTACCTGGCACAAGTTCCTTTCTTATGCTTGGCTTCTCCAGAGTGAATTAATCAGTAGACCCTATTCCCATCAATGTATGTCTAATATATATGTGTCTTGTTGTATAGAGGAGCCGCTGCATGTATAGTTGAAAGGACACATGTATGTTATGTTAACATGTTATGTTAAGTGCTGTCGAGTCAATTTGAACTTATGGCAACCCAGATGTCCTCCAAAAGGTCTTTTAGTTATTGCTCAGGTCTTGCAAACTGAGTGCCGTGGCTTCCAGTATAGATTCAATCCATCTCATGTTAGGCCTTCCTGTTTTCCTGTTACCCTTAACTCTTCCTAGTATTATTGTCTTTTTCAGTGACTCATATTTATTTGTTTATTTATCTGTTCAATTTATACCCTGCCCTTCCCGCCAAGCAGTCTCAGGGCAGCTTACATAAAAATTAAGATAGATAAAACAATTATAAAACCAGTTCATAAAGTGTTAATATCAGTATCAGTACTGTATAACAATGGCGGAACATAGTGGTAAATCGATCATAGTGGAATATAGTCAGCATCGATGTTAAAGCCATTGCTTCAAAGCTGCCAATGATGGTTTCCGAAGACAGGGCCTTGGCCAGTATTCAGTTTTTAAGCGGCTCCTTGGTTGACAGCCTAGTCCAATGGTTGATAAATCTGACCTTACCCTGATGCATGGCTAAATCCAATCGTGGTCCCAATTTACAAAAAACTTGATTGCTCAATTCCTTCCAACTATAGACCAATCAGCCTGCTCTCTGTAATGGGGAAACTGTATGCCAAACATTTACTACCTAAGCTTAACATATGGATGACAGAACAGAGAATCTTTGGCCCGGAACAGCTGGGATTCTGTAAAGGGAAAACTACTTTCGACCATTGCATTGTATTAGAGCACTTGATTAACAAGTATGTAAAAAGAAGCAATGTAAAATTATACACTGCTTTCATAGATCTTAAAGGGGCGTTTGATTTAATTGACAGGGAACTCCTTTGGGCCAAACTACAACTACTAAATATAGACAAGAGACTCCTTAACCTTATAAAAAAGCTATATACTTCTACGAAATGTCAAATTAAATGTTACTTGTCAGGGAAATTAACTTCAAAAATCCCATTCAATAAAGTAGTCAAACAAGGTTGTATATTAGCACCCTTTCTATTCAACCTGTTCCTTAATGATCTCTCCCCTTACATTGAAGCTGTTGACTGCCATGCTACTAAATTAGGTTCTGTCCATGTCCCTATGCTATTATATGCAGACGACATGGTACGACTTTGGGTTCTGGGACCACAGGATAAGTTTTCTTAGAGAAGGCCTTCTAGCAGATGATGGGCTTCACCTTTCAAAGTCATGGAAGAAAAAATTCGAAAAGAACCTGGAGAGCTTAATCAGGAGAGCTTTAAACTGAAGCCACAAGGGGAAGGGGACGATCAACATGGGGACTTCAATGAAGAAGAGAAAACAGCGGGGGCCCACCTGGGTAGGACAGGTCAAACAAAGGTACAAGGCTACAGGTGTCTATGTACCAATGCCCGTAGTATGAGTGATAAGAAGGAAAAGCTTGAGATTCTCTTGCAAACAGAGGGCTATGATATAATAGGAATCACTCAGACTTGGTGGGATGATTCTCATGACTGGGATGTGGCAGTGGATGGGTATGAGTTGTTCAAGAAAAACAGGAAGGGTAGAAGAGGAGGAAGAGTGGCGCTGTATGTGAAGAGAGGGCTAGATTGTCAAAGAGTTCTGGAGAATGTGGTTGACAGCCCCGTAGAAAGTATACGGGTGGAAATAAGGGGAGGTAGGATAAAGGGTATTGTTGTTGGAGTCTTCTACAGACCACCTGACCAGGTATAGGAAATGGATGCTGCCCTCCTTGAACAGATTGGTAGATTATCCAGACATCAGAACCTTGTAATTATGGGAGACTTCAACTTCTCCAATGTGTGCTGGGAGACAGGATCAAAAAAGCGACAAGAATCACGCAACTTCCTTTTTCAAATGGTGGTGGAAGCTACAAGGGGCTCAGCCATACTGGACTTAATATTAACCAATAGGGAAGAATTGGTAGATGGAAGTGGTGGGGACCTCAGGGGGAAGTGACCATGTCCTCCTTGAATTCCAGTTGTTATGGGGGGGGGTCAAGGAAGTTCGTAGCCAGACTCGTAGGTTAGATTTTCGTAGGGCTGACTTCAATAAACTCAGAGGCTTGATGGGAGTCATTTTGTGGAGGAGTGTGCTGGAAGGGAAAGGAGTGAGTGAAGGGTGGGCTCTTCTCAGACATGAGCTTTTGCGAGCTCAAGCCCTCACTGTTCCAGCAAGACAGAAACATGGTAAGGGTGCCAAGAAACCAATGTGGATGAACCGAGAGCTTCAGAATAAGCTAAGGGACAAAAAGGAAATGTTCAGGAAATGGAGGGAAGGTCAGACCTCTAAAGAGGAGTATATGAGAGTTACTAGGTACTGCAGATCAGCCATCAGAGAAACCAAAGCTCAGTATGAGTTGGGTCTGGCCAGGGGGGCTCGCTACAATAAGAAAAACTTCTACAGATATGTGAGAAGCAAACACAAGGTAAAAGAGGCAATTGGATCAGTTTTGGGAGTAGAAGGAGAAACTCTGGTGGAGGACAGAGAAAAAGGAGACAAGCTTAATGACTTTTTTGCCTCTGTTTTCTTCCAGAAGAACTCGAGCCCATCTAGAGATGATATAGGACATAACAGGACACCTGAGTGTCCAGTTGACATTGACAGGGAGGTTGTGGAGAGGCACCTGGCTGCATTGGATTAATACAAATCCCATGGGCCAGATGGTGTGCACCCAAAAGTGCTCAAAGAACAGTCCAATGAACTTGCAGAGCCTCTGTCCATCATCTTCAAGGCCTCCTGGAGGACTGGGGATGTGCTACAAGATTGGAGGAGAGCAAATGTTATCCCGATCTTTAAGAAAGAGAAGAAGGATGACTCAGGAAGCTACAGGCCGGTCAGTCTGACTTCTGTTGCTGGGAAGATATTAGAGCAGATTTTAAAGGGATCGATCTGTAAGCATCTGAAGGACCACTTAGTGATCCGGGGAAGTCAGCATGGTTTTGTCCCCAACAGATCTTGTCAGACCAACCTGGTTTTCTTCTTTGATCGTGTGACGAGCTTACTGGATCGTGGGAACTCTGTTGATGTGATTTATCTGGATTTCAGTAAAGCATTTGATAGGGTTCCCCATGACATTCTGATGGGAAAACTGGAAGACTGTGGACTGGACTATAAGACAGTTTGGTGGATAGGGAACTGGTTAGAGGACCGCACCCATAGAGTGGCAGTCAATGGCATTTCATCAGATCAAAGGGAGGCGTCCAACGGGGTGCCGCAGGGCTTGGTTTGGGGTCCGGTACTTTTCTTTCTTTCTTTCTTTTTTTGGAAACACCTGAAGGGGTATTTTTATTGTTTTTCAATAGACTACAAAACTACAAAGAAAAAAATGGGAAGGGACTACATCTATGGATAAAGGAAAGATACCCACACTAACTAAAAACCCAAGAGTGAGAGATCATAATCCAGTTAAACTAAATGTTAGTATTACATTTGTTAATAAGGCAATATACGTGTAGAGTTCTTGCTTTGCACTGCTTCTATGTTAGTAAATTAGTTATCTTGAGAAGACTTTCTGAGCATCTTCATTTCTTCAAAGAGCAATTTTCAGAGTCCTTCTGCCCTTACTTTGGCTTTCTGTCTCTAAAATCATACACAGATTTTGTCGCACTATTTTTTATATATAATTGGAGTATGCCCTATAGACAGTGTCCATATCTTTTATTATTTCTTCCACTGATAAGCCTGTAACTGGAGCGATAGCCTTGGCTAGAGTCTCCTTCAAATCATTTTTGGTTTCAGGGACACCCTGGAACCTAAGAATCATGTTAGCCTTTTCCATTTGGAGCTGTAACAAACGATTTTCGTGAAGGTTTTGCCTTCTTTCAACTTCTCCCACTCTTTTCTTCATCTTTTTATTGCCGGTGCCCATCTCTACTATTTTTCCCGTTACTTGTTCCACTTTCTTGTCTGTTTCTGCCAACTGACGCTGCTGTAAAGCGAAGTTTTGATTCAACGAGGTCAGCTGCTGATTAATACCATCGAGTTGCTCTACCACCGGCTTTAGCATGTCCGCTAGCAGCTTCATGACATCAGTTCCCTCCTCTGGCTTCGGGCTCTGACTACCCAGTTTCGGTTTTAACTTTCCTTGTGTTGCTGCCATTTTTTCCAATTGGTTTACAAATTCAAACCATTATACACAGGCTCGAAGGGCTCGTCGTTTCGCAGCAGGCTCTCAGATAAGTCTCTCAAAACAAATCGCTGTTTGCTTCCCCCCTCTCCCCCTTTGCTTCACTTGACTCTTTATGCGTATAGGAGGCATCCCTCCCTGCTCTCCGCTTTCCCACAGGGGGGATTTGCTTATCAATCAGTCTGCTCAAACAGAACTCATGTTCATTGTCAGTCTTCAATCAGACCTCACTCCCAATATCATTATTCCGCTGGATCTCTCGCAGAGGCTTGAGTGCGCAAGGGAGAGATCAGACGTCCAGAAATCTGTGGTGAGACAAGTTCAGTCATAATCAGACTTTATCCAGTGTTGGGAAAGTCAGGGGTGAGGACAGGGGTCCAACAACTGAAGGATGGGAATCAGATGCTGACATCTGATCATGCACTTCAAAGCTGGTAGGGAGTCACCACGACATCGGAGCAACTTGCCCATCTGATCACAGTCTATAGGTAGCTAAGCTGCTCAGTTTTGCTCCGTCTTGAACTCAGTAATTATGGCATTTATTTTCCTTCACAGAAACTAAATTCTTCTAGCTCATCTTCTGAAGGTAGCACAGTTGATATTGGACTTCCTGCCGAAGAGCAACCAGAAGTAGAAGCTGAGGAAGCACAAGAACCAGAAGCTTGTTTTACAGAAGGTGAGGGAAGGTAACATTAAGCCAGCGGCTGCCAGACAACTTTGTTTGGCTTCTGTCTACTTCTATTGTTGGGGGAAAAATAAGTTTTGAAGGAACAAAAGCCAAGTTTACATTTTCTGTATGTTGATGACAGATTCTTGTAGAAGTATGTCAATTTAATAACTTGGTTGTAGAACGTGAAACAAAGTAATTTGGAAGGGTTTTTGTTGTTGTCTTTAATGGGTTGTCAGATTTTAATATATTTTCAGGTTGTGTACGAAAATTCAAGTGTTGTCAAGTTAGCGTAGAAGATGGAAGAGGAAAACTATGGTGGAATCTTAGAAAAACCTGTTTCCGAATAGTTGAACACAACTGGTTTGAAACCTTCATTGTCTTTATGATTCTTCTTAGCAGTGGTGCCCTGGTAAGTGAAAACAAAAGAAAAAATTCCTAAGTTATGGCTTATGTGTAAAAAAAAATACATTTTGAAAACCATGGCCAACTTATGGTCCTTCTGAATTATTTAGAAACATGTTTCTAATAATACCTAGCCTCCATCAAGTACTTTACACATGATTATTGTTTAAATTTTATTGATAAAATATTCCTTGATGTTTGACCCAAAGACAGGAATCAACTGTATTATTTGTTCCATTCCATGTATTGCAGTAGAGTGCTGGCTTTTTGCTGTGAATAAATTTGTTGTTGTCCCAGTCCATATTTTTATATGGATTGTATCAACCTCTGCCTACTAAACATATGCTTTTTAAAAATGAGGTTCCAGTGGAGTAGGGCAAGAAGTTGCAGTGACAAGGACTCTGTAGGATAAACTGGCTCATTCAGATTTCATGTAAAACCATAATTAGGATGACTGTCTGAACCTGGCCACTCACTGTTGTTGTGTTGGTTTGTCAGGGAATATAAAACCAAAATCTGAAACCATGTTTGAAGTTGGTTTATCTGAAGAAGCGTGCGTGCACAGGGAAGCCTATACCCAGAAGTAAACTTTGTTGGTCTTAAAGGTGCCACTGGATTCATACTTTGTTTTGTTAACCACAGTTAGTCTTAAATACGGTTCTGCATTCTGTACAAACATGGACATCGTAGCTTACTCCTGGCTAGGGACATATGAACACCTGCCAGTTTGGCTCATGCTCTGTTCACTGATCACAAGCAGGGACGATTTTTCGAGGACTGGTTCAGTAAGTCATCAATCTGTTTGCCGGTATTCAACATGTTGCTTCACTGTATTTATTCCTAGCCATGCATTGCGACTGAGGGGTGACATGATTGAGGTTTATAAGATTATGCATGGGAAAGAGCAGGTAGAGAAAGAGGTACTTTTCTCCCTTTCTCACAATACAAGAACTCGTGGGCACTCCATGAAATTGCTGAGCGGTCGGGTTAGAACGGATAAAAGGAAGTACTTCTTCACCCAAAGAGTGATTAACACTTGGAATTCACTGCCACAGGAAGTGGTGGCAGCTACAAGCATGGACGGCTTCAAAAGGGAATTAGATAAGCATATGGAGCAGAGGTCCATCAGTGGCTCTTAGCCACAAGGTATAGATAGGGGCTCTGGGGCAAGTGATGCTCTGTCATCTTGGTGCTTGGGGGGCAACAGTGGGAGGGCTCCTAGTGTCCTGGCCCCACTGGTGGACCTCCTGATGGCCCCTGATATTTCTGGCCACTGTGTGACACAGAGTGTTGGACTGGATGGGCCTTTGGCCTGATCCAACATTGGCATCTCTTATGTTCTTATGTTCTTAAATATGAGCAGTCAGTGTAATGTGGTGGCAAAAAAGGCATATTCAGCCTTGGGTTGTATTAAAAGGGCCATGGCATCAAAATCGCAGGAGGTCATAGCCCCTCTGTATACTGCCTTGGTCAGGCCGCACCTTGAGTACTGTGTGCAGTTCTGGAGGCCTCACTTCAAAAAGGATGTGGGCAAAATCGAGAGGGTGCAGAAGAGAGTGACGAGGATGATCACGGGTCTGGAGATTGCTCTCTACGCGGAAAGGCTAAGGGCCTTGGGAATGTTTAGTTTGGGAAAGAAAAGATTGAGGGGGGACATGATTGCTGTCTTTAAATATTTGAAAGGCTTTCATTTGGATGAGGGCGAGGAGCTGTTCCAGTTGACAGCAGAGGATCGGACCCGAAGCAACGGGTTTAAATTACATGCAGAAACGTATCGGCTGGATATTAGGAAAAACTTTTTCACGGTCAGAGTAGTTCAAAGTTGGAATCAGCTGCCTAGAGAGGTGGTTAGCTCCCCTTCACTGACAGCTTTCAAGAAGAGGCTGGATGAATATTTGTCAGAGATGCTTTAGTCTGGTCCTGCATTGGACTAGATAGTCTGTATGGCCCCTTCTATGATTCTATGAATTGCTTTCCAGACTTACCTCAGCCCACCTTCATACAAATGCTAATAGGTCTAGACAATGGGCTAGTCAAGTTCACTCCCCCCCTTCAAGCAGAGAACAGAGATTTTGAGGTTTTAAATACTAGAGAGGAAGAGATTTCTGGAGACTTCAGGAAAAGCTTCCTTGACCTGGCCTGACCTAGTCACTGGGAGATTAAAGGGAAAAGATAAAACTCCTGGAAGCAAGGAGGAAGATCTTTTTTGTGCTCAGTCCATCAGAGCAGACAGAACTGAAGTCTGTAGGAGGCAGCCATTTAATCATGTGCTGTTTTGGCGAGCTAGAGGAAACTTCAAGGTATTGATAACTCTGTAGAGATCTATAACATCCTAAGCCACGGAGCCTGTCCTGTATTTTTAACATCTGAAAGGGCATGTATATAGACAGTTACAGAGGAATAGAGTTTTATCCATTTCTTTTAAATCCCTTGCTGAATCTGGTGCTGTGGTGCTGGGGGAAGGCCAGCAGTTAGCAAGTGGCTATTCCTACAGGGGTGCAGAATAATGTTCCCTCTAGGCTGAGTTAGTGTGAGCTAGCTCACAGTTTTTTAACCTCTGGCTCACACTTTTTGTCTTAGCTCAGGAAGGATGGTTCCAGAGCAAACTAATTTATGCAGTAGCCAAATTGCTCACTCACAACTTTAACACCAGTAGCTCACAAAGTAGGATTTTTGCTCCACACCTTAGTGGGGGCATTGATGCAGAAGGCAGTAAACTGTGCCTGTGGTGACCGGGCAAGGCCTCAGAACTTGGAAGGGAAGCTGGAAGTTTTGACCCTCCTGGGACAATTCCTTACCAAGGGCAGGTGGTGGCGGCAGGTTACCTGAGAGAGAAAGAAAAGCCTGCCCAGGTGCTGGGAAATCCTAGGAGGGCAGGGTGGAGCAAGGCCTGCAGGCCAGAAGAGGCCCATTCCACCACATATGTCAAAAACTGGATGTCCTTTTGGCTTTAGTCCAGTTATAACATTAAGAACAGCACCCTGTGGTGTGCAACATAAAACAACTGCAAGAGCTGAAGTTACAAAAGGTTGTGTTGATTCATCTACAAACAGAAACCTGTCTTTTATAGGAGAAAAAAGGGAATGAGAGAAAATCAATGGCTATTTCTAAAAATATATTTTTTAGAAACAATGCCACCTACTGTATAGGTCTGTATGTGCAGGTTTGTAGCAGGGATGTTGTGGTCCCCACCCCCCCTCTCTCTTTTTTAATAAAATTGCACACATGTGAAAACACCACTAATTCGAGGAGATCAGCAGCTATTAATGTTGTTAAGGACTATTTCAGTGAACATGAAATGATAGATTTTTTTAAAAACAAACATTTACTTCTGGCTAATCTATATGATTTGTGACTGATTTAAATGTCTGTTTAAACATCTGCTTGCCAAGCAGAATTGACCAGAAAGTAGAGGGTGGGGAAGATTGTAGAGCACCCAGTGGGCTATGTGGGACTCTGCATGCACAGTAAGCGGATTGTGCCACACTGCACTGTTAGGAAGGAATACAGTGAACTGTTTTGAATCGGCTGATAAACAAATCAAAAGTAGATAAAAAAAACCTGACTCCCTGTGCACCACAATGAGACAAACTAGCAGGAGTGTCTCATGGAATAGACCAGGTTAGACTCCCTCTCGCAGAAATGCTATTTTTCTGTGTGCAAATAATTGTTTCATATAGAGGCACATTCCACCATGGGAATCGTTACCCACCATCTGAAGTGGTACAGTTCAGGAACAGGCTTGCCACCTCATTGAGAACTACCAGGCCTAATTGGCCAGTTCTGGCGAAGCCAAATGAAGGGAGGGAGATAATCAAACCTCCCAGTGACAAACAGACTGTGCTCTGAAGCTTAATCTGATTTTCTTGCAAATAATTTTTTTTTATGGTTTTCTTTTGCAGACAATTCCTTTTTTTTTTTAAAGGAAGATACTTCTGAAAGATCACACTGTTTCTTTATAAACCTAATGATAAAGGAACATTCATCCACTTTGCAGTCTTGCTGCATGGTTCTCCCTTGTGCCTTTGTGCTGGTAATTCGTTCATCTTTTCAAGCTGTGCCCAGTCAAAATTCTCCCTTACTGATTTCTTCAAAGGGAAATACTGTCTAGTTTCGCACTTGGCTCTTTGTTATCCAGAAATCAACATAAACAAGCAGCAACCACAACAAAAAAGAGACAAGTGTTGCCTTTGATTGTGTTTGTTTTTCATCAGGGAGCAATTTGGAAGCATCACAGTCACCTGTCGTCAAAGGAGATCTGGAAGACCAAATTGCAGTGCACTCATTATTGTCAATCAGCATTAGGACTTCAGCAAAAGGACACTGGGGAAAGTTGCCTGCCATAGAGAAAAGGCTGGGACACCTGCTGATGGGTGCATGTCACCCTAGAAGCACCAAATTTCCTTCTGCGTAAGCCTAGCGGTCTCCACAGCAAGAGGCCGAGCCCTGTAATGATGGTAAACAAATAACCAGAGAGTTTTCCTGTTATTCAAGAAATCTGTTGAGGTGTTGTTCCTTTAAGGATCTACTTCTCTCTGCTTTAGAGTGATTATAGCTCTTATGATTTTGTTAACAGCAATATTGCCTGGGTTTATGTCTGTTGAGAGGAGTTGGAGAAATTATCAAGGGGGGGAAATAAGTGCCTCTCTTTGAAGGTTTAAAAGTCTAAAGCAAGGATTGCGAAATCAATGTGAAAATCACTGCATCACAAGGTAGACAGCAGCCCTAGGGAGATAACATGGCAAAGAGAAATTCACTCAAGAAATCCGATTCTCTATCTGCCTGAGAACAGATCTTGGAAGGAAGCCAAGGGGTTCACAGAAATAGTGATTTTATTAGCACAGATTAGAACTCATAAAAGCAGTGGCCAGGGACTCTCTATGCACAAAGGAAGAGAGACTGGCTCCAGTGCAATTAGCCTTAGTTGCCTTTTTCACTCCCTCAAAGATTACCTACACTTTGGGTTGCAAAACTGTTGGGGGGGGGGCTTCACTTTGGAACCA
>NW_015169233.1:181598-206394 GCF_001447785.1 Gekko japonicus | reverse complement strand
CTTCAATAGCTATGACAGCTGCATTTTGTCAGTTTAATTGGACGCATTGGGAATGATGCAGAGTAATTGCCTTGACCACTGAAAGTGTTAAGACCTGCTGGGATTAGAACAGAGCCAAAGATGAGTGCGCTGCTGCCCCCTGTGGTGAGCCACAAAAGTTGTTCAATGCTGAGTCAGCCTAGAGCAGTGGTGGCGAACCTATGGCACGGGTGCCAGAGGTGGCACTCAGAGGCCTCTCTGTGGGCACACGTGCCATCGCCCCAGCCAGGCCCAGACTATCATTAAATGAAAGCATTTGGGATTGCTTTCCGTACTTTGTTTGGATCATCTTAAGTTAATGTATGAGTTGTTTTTTCCAAAGTAAAACCTCAGTATTCAGGTTAAATTGCCGTGTTGGCACTTTGCGATAAATAAGTGGGTTTTGGGTTGCAGTTTGGGCACTCAGTCTCTAAAAGGTTCACCATCACTGGTCGAGAGCAGCCCTGACATGTGTTTTTCAAGCCACTACTTAAAGACTGCCAGTGAGGTGGAGCTCACCACCTCCCCAGGTAGCTGATTCCACTCTTGCACAACTCTGATCCAGCCAGTACCTTCCCACCCTTAATTTAAACCCATTATTGAGAGTCCTCTCCTCTGCTGCCAACAGGAACAGCTCCCTGCCCTCTTCTAAGGGACAGCCCTTCCGATACTTAAAAGAGAACAGTCATGTCCCCACTCAACCTCCTCTTTTCCAGACCGAACATTCCCAAGTCCCCCATCCTCTCCTCACAGGGCTTCTTGGTCTCCAGGCTCCCAATCATCCTCATCGCTCTCCTCTGTACCGGCTCCATTCTATCCACATCCTTTTTGAAGGGAGGCCTCCAGAACTGCACACAATACTCCAGGTGTGGCCTGGCCATTGCAGCGTACTGCGAGACCATGACCAATGCTCCCTCAAAACTGTGGAGTCTTTTGAGCAAAAATTCTACTTTGTGAGCTAAAGTTATGAGTGAGCAATTTGGCTACTGCATAAATTAGTTTTCTCTGGAGCCATCCTTCCCAAGCTAAGACAAAAAGTGTGAGCCAGAGGCTAAAAAACTGTGAGCTAGCTGTGATGGTCTTGACATCAGTGAAATATTAATTCTGTGTCCCTCTCTTCCTGTCACATGACTGTGCTGTCACGTGGCTTCCTGCTGCACTTGTAGTTCAGTGGGTCCCAAGCTTAGCAAATTATGGGTCAGGAAAAATTTGAAATATTTCCCCCCCTAGCTAATGGATCCAGACTAAACTTTTTTTAAAAAATAACTTTTTTATTGCTTTATGGCTCAAGTGGTTAAGACACTGAACTGCAGACCTGAGGTTGGTAGTTCGGCAGTTCGTGACCCGAGTGCTGCATGATGGAGTGAGCTCCCATCTCTAGTTCCAGCTCCTGCCAACCTAGCAGTTCAAAAGCAAGAAATTGCAAGTAGATAAATAGATACCACTTCGGTGGGAAGGTAACAGCATTCCGTGTGCCTTGGTGTTTAGTCATGCCGGCCACATGACCACGGAAATGTCTTTGGACAGCGCTGGCTCTTAGGCTTGGAAACGGAGATAAGCACCGCATTCCTAGAGTCGGATTCAACTGGCTTTTGAGCAAGGGAAACCTTTACCTTCTTGCTTTTTCACTACAAACTACAAAGGGTAAGGAGTAAGGGAAAAACTAGCCTAAAATACAAAGCTAGGCAAGGATCATATTGCAATAGTTGCCCATAGATTTTACCCAAATCTTGATGCCTTCCCCATGTTTAAGATTTAAGAAATGAAGGTTAATAGATATTATTTCAGAATCAAACTAGTACAAACATGATTATCCAAAATAGTTGCATCCTAGTACTTTATATATTAACAAAAAGAAATCAGGCTTTCAGTATTTAGCTATTTATTATGCCCCCCATGCTTGTTTTTGTCATTATTTATTTATTTATTTATTTAATTCAATTTATACCCCGCCCTCCCCGCAATGCGGGCTCAGGGCAGCTTACATAGGGGCAAACGCCAATATAAAACATAATTAAAACCATTTAAAATCCAACAGTACAAAACATTCATAACGAGTTACTGACTAAAGTGCTCTAGGTGTTCTACATGAAATTTCAGAGATGGCATATTTGAACTGTTCAGCATCGTCTGCTCCAGGGAAGCATTGATGTTCCCTCATCCAGGGCCAGGTGAAGATGGAATAATGATGATGGTAGTGGTGGCTCCTACTCATATGCCTGGTGGAAGAGCTACGTCTTACAGGCCCTGCGGAACTGCACAAGGTCCCGCAGGGCCCGGATCTCCTCCGGGAGCTCGTTCCACCAGATAGGAGCCGCCACCGAGAAAGCCCTGGCCCTGGTAGCGGCCAGCCTGGCCTCTCTGGGACCTGGCACTGCCAGGAGATGTTGGGTCCCGGACCAAAGTGCTCGAGGGGGAACATATGAGGAAAGGCGGTCCCTTAGGTAAGCTGGACCCAGACCATGTAGGGCTTTAAAGGTAAGAACCAGCACTTTGAAACGAATCCGGTACGCTATTGGCAGCCAGTGCAGCGCTTTCAGCACAGGCTGGATGTGGTCCCTTCTAGGAAGACCCATCAACAGCCTGGCCGCAGCATTCTGCACTAGCTGCAGCTTCCGGATTTGCGACAAAGGCAGCCCCATGTAGAGAGCGTTACAGTAGTCAGTCTGACTTTAAGAAATTTAGCTGCCTCTCCTTTGTCGGATTCTGAGTCTTCTGAAGGACTGCCTGAGGTACTTCTGCTTTTCCCCGATCCATGTTTGCTGTCTTCCTCTATTACATTATTATCCACTGCTTTTCCTTTTCCTTTCGCTGTTGCTTGGTGCTGTTCCAAAAATGTCTTTGCTTTTGTAACAGAGTCAGTCTTTTCTTTTTTCTTTTTGTAGTTGAAGATGAGTTCTTCTGGTGTTATCCATCTGTAGGGGGTGGGATTTTTCTGTAAAAAAGATGTCAGATTTTTATACTGTTTCCTCTTTTTTCTTATCTCAAATGGAATGTCTTTTAGAACTCTCATTTCTTTGCCCTTGATTTTTAGGGTTATCCCATTAGTCTCTTTCAATATTGTGTCTCTTGTTGACCTCTTGGAGAACTTAACAAATACTTTGCCAGGCAGTTTACTTTTCTTAATGAAGTCTGAATATCTTTGGTACACCATATCCATATCATTTTGTAGAAATTCTGTTTTAAAATCTGCCACTGGAGCCAAAGCTTCACTTAAAATCTCCTTCAAGTTCTCCCCTTTTTGCTCTGGGATACCCTGAAATCTCAGGACATATGATGATTTTTTCATTTGTAGCTGTAGCAGCTGTCCTTTATCAGAGGTTCTCTCTTTTTCCATGACCTCCAGTCTCTGATTTATCGCGTTTGTCTTAGCATCAACTTTTTCCAACATTTTAACTGTTTCTTCTGTTCTTATGCTAGTTTCTTTCAATTGCTTCTGGAGAGCATCAAAATTATTGTTGAGATTAGTCATCTGGTCCAGCAGAGGAAGCAATGGTATAGCTAACATGTTAAAAAGTAAGTGGTTACTTCCGGTCTGGAGGCCAGCGTCACTGAGCTGGCAGTTCCTGAAGAAGGTCCCCTCTTGGGTGCCATTTTATCAGCCCATTGCATCATTGTTTACATAGAAAGAATAAGTTATTTTAAGTCTCTGAAAGTCTGTTAATTCATGCGCTTTCTACTATTCCAGACACTTTTAGGATGGATTAACATTTTTCAATCAAAACCGTCTCTCTACCCCTCATATTTGCTCTCATGGTAACTTTTTCAGGGATAAGATTAACTCTTTATTAACCCTCCCTCCGCCACATCGACTTGGGGCTTTGGGGCGATTATCCGCTTGAGTGCTTGGCTAGTTTTGAAAGAATGCTCACTGACACTTCATTCCATGCATCACTTCCAAAGGTAGGGCAGGACCTATCAGGGCAAAGAGGAGCCTCAATTCCTCAGCTGTCACCTCAGAAGAGGCACCCCTCATGCCCCAGGCTACGAGCCCCCTCCGAGGGCTCTGAGGGGCCCTGGAATCGTCCGGGACCCCTCCCATCCACCACGGTTATGGGCCGCTATCATTGGAGTGTGATGGAGCGCACCCACCAGTGAGTCACCAAAACCAGAAGTCATGAGACTAAGCTTTTAAATAGCAGAATGTGATTTCCCTGCCTCCCTCCTTCCACTGCAGTGCACTGATCTTCACAAAATGTTGCTTCTGGGGTTAGGGGACTATGAGAAATGACATGAAGAGGGTCTGCAGGAAGAAGATAGGGGTGTTAGCCCAGACGTCCATATTGGGCTATTTCTGAACTATAATATATGAAATAACGCTTGATGCAAAAGGGCTAATAAAAGAGACTGTGTGATACAGAGTTCCCTGTGAGGGCACTCAGAGATGACGATACCAGCTGAGAGTGGTAATCGGCTGAATCAACATCATTCCAAAGAAGGTCCCAGTGTCTCCTGCTCATTGTGTGTGAATAAACACAAGGTCTTCAGCAAACACAGAAACTCATTAGCTAGCCCTAACACCTGGTCTCCACCCTGAATGGATTAACCCAGAGTTCACCCGATGCCAGACTACAATGGGATGTTCATTCCACATGGTTACAGATGATTCAACACTACTGGCCTCCTTGCACGTAGCTCCTGCCCCTGCCCAGGTACCACCCCTCAGGTTAATCAATAGATTGGAAATTGACCCTCTAGCCAATCCCAGATCTGTAGGGAAGGGCCAACAGGTGTAAGCTGCCTGAGCCCACCCCATCTTGCTCGCAAGCAGTTTTAAAACTTAGAACATAGAGCAGCTACTTCTTCCCTTCTACCCCTACCTACGACCTCTGCCTGTCTGCTGCTACTTTGCTTTACATTCTAGTTTGCACAGCTAGAATGCTACAGGTGTTTTCAGCCGGTCTGACTGCACGCGCCTTCCCCTTTTCTAGTTTTTCTCCCCACCCTAATACCTCCAGCTGGAAGATCTAGGAGCCGTGCATTGCCTGAGGTAAATATCTCTCACCAACGATATCCTGTTAATGCAAAAAGTGCTTTACCAAATCTCTCTGACTTTATCTAGTTTTTGTGTGTGTGTATGTAACTTGCGTGCATTGATTGATATTCAGTAAATCAAAGATATTTTTACTCCTGTCTCTGTCTCTTCATTGAAACGTATTGGCGCAGCCCATCCTCCGTAGACACTGACCAAGAATCCCTATTAATACACTGTTCCAATTGTCTCTCCTAAAGAGCAATTCGGCTAACAGGGGATCAGCAGAAATTGTCAGTTTAGTTTGAATCCAACCCACAGTTTGAAGACAATTTGCAGATTGAATTGAGGAGCAGAGCTGTGTCGGCATGTAATGCCAGTAAGACATCAGGCTTGGTGATCTTAGTGATCTAGACTGACAGGAATGACAGCCACTGTAGCTAGCTCAAACTGGTTCTGGCAAGAGCTATACTGCTTGGTAAGAATGACTCAGTAGAGTCTGCTGATTGGCTGTATATATTTGTACAGATGTTTTATATCTGTTCCCTTCTCCTGAATGACTTGTCTGGCGAAGCACTTTGTTGGTGTATACCAGAATACTATAAATATTGTAAATAAACTGTATATAGTTAGCACTTGGCAAAGTGTGGTCTGAGTTGCTTTCTATTGCTGGCACTTTATCTGTTCTGGACTAAGGCAAGTTCTGGACTAAGGCAGCACACATCGCAGCGCGACAAGCTGGAAGTTTCCAGCGAAAACTTCAGTGCCATCTTTAAAATGGCTGAAATAGTTATTCTTCCGAGAATCCAACACAGAATTAGTAGCTGCACTGTTGCTTGCAGGAGTCTCTGCTGTGCTCTGCTTGTACGTTTGTAAATAAAGCAAGATAAAAAAGACATCCTAAGTTTCCAGCACACTCTCATCCAAGGGAAACTAAACTCTGCAGGGATGCCTCCTGGGTTTTCTCACTGCTTGCGGGAAGTGAAGAACATGTACCAGAGGAATAAAACACAAGCAGCAAGACGTCTTTACTTCTTTTTGCAAGTAACTTCTATATATATAAAAGAAAGTCCCTTCACCGTAAGTCAACGCCCAGGCCAAACCACTGGACCTAGAGACACCAAATTTGGGGAGGGCACTCCCACCGTGGCATAGGTGCTCGCTAAGAAGGGATTTTTTTAGAAATTTGACCCCATTGATTCCTATGCGGCTGCCAGGCAGCTCTCTCCCTGCACCCCCCACTCTCTCCTTGGTCATCTGCAGAGCTCAGAGTTCTGAGGTAAAAAACCCCAACAGTTACAGGGGACTGCAGACAGCTAATGACAGCTGAGGAAATCGGGAGTGGCCAACAAGCACCTGTGAGGTTCAGTAATGCTGCTGGCTCAGCCTCTCCGATGGCTTCCAACACACTCCCCCCACCTCCTACATCTTACAGGCGGTTGTCTGTCGGGTGCAGCCCCACCCCCACAGTGGCTTCTAATACTCTTCCCCCCTCCCCCTCCTACACTGGACACATGCAGCTGCCTGTCAGGTTTAGGAGAGGAGGTGGGGTGGCTTCCAACACACTCCCCCCACCTCCTACACCTAACAAGTGATTGTTTGTCAGGTGCAGCCCCACCTCCACAGTGGCTTCTAATACTCCTCCCCCTCCTACACAGGACAGGCAGCTGCCTGTCAGGTGTAGGAGAGGAGGTGGGATGCTTACAGCTACTGGGGAGGTTCGCTCAGCAGAACTGCCTTAGCACTGCTGCTGGCCCAGCCTCCCTAATGCCTTTAAATACAATCCCCCCCAACACCAGACAGGCCAGTGTCTGTCAGGTGTAGGAGCAGGGCCAGGGTATAAATGTTTATGGGGAGATAGTAAAGGACATTTCTAGGAGCCTTTTCAATGTGTGCTTCCCTCATGAACCTGAAGAAATGTCCACCACATCACCAAGTCAAAGGTGGGTTTTTTTTTAGTAATATGGTGCCTAATACAGGCTGCTAAGTATAAACCTAGGTGCTCAAGCTTACATGAGAAAATTCCAGTGCACAGAGGTTGTGTTAATCGATTAGTAAGATGTTATGTTGATGTTTTAAAATCTACCCTTTTATCTCCTCTTGTAACCTACTGGAATCATTTTCTTTGGCTTACTTCTTTCTTAAGTACAATAAAAAAAATTAAAAAATGATTTCTGGTAACTCTTCTCAAGATTTGCAGAGAAAGTCAGAAATGGTCCCAAATTTCTTCTTTCAGTCATCAAATGTCTGTTGCAATTTCATTGTTTGCTTGTACAAATAGAACCCAGAAAAACTCTGTTTTCGTGTCATTTTCTGTTTCCTCTCACCCACATTTCCATAAAAAGAACACATTTTTTCACATTATCTGCCTATCAAAAAAACCTAGTACCATGCATATAAATGATATATACAGTACATAGAAATACTATATACATTGCATACAAAAATGAGAACATAATATGCAGATACAAGACCAAAACAGTGAAAAGCAATGAACCAAAACAGCTGTTAAAAATATGAATCATTTAAAAAGATATAGGTAATATGATTGGAGGGTATCCTCAATTCCATTTCAAGAAGAAAGGACAGGAAAAAATAGAAAATGCATTTCCACCCTTTTATTTATTGTTCTGGAAGTTCTTTCAGTGATGGATTTCAGTTCTATTTGATTGTTTTTTGAGATTTTTTCTAAAGTCCAGAATCGGTATATCTTTGCCACAGCTTTTTGACCGCACCTTTACCAATATGCAGTTTCGCACTGACAGAACACTGAAAACAGCAATCTTGATTATATGTACAAGTGAATCAAAATTCTTTTTGTCTGGTGTTTTAACTCATGTGCATATATACTTTTGTACCTTGGTAAAATACTGCCCACAAAGAATCGTTTGTGGAAGGGGGCGAATGAATGAGCTGTAAAGAACACACACACTGTGATCTGTATGAAATCTGGAAATGTAAAGCAAAAAGTGGACAGAGCAGCATGTTTCAAATCAAATAGATGACAAGAGAATTTCTTTTCCATTCTTACAGTACACAAAACCAAAAGGGAGTGAAATGCCCATGTGCACTACCAGCAGGATGTCTCCCCTCCTCCCACACTTTGAATTTAATTTCTAGCATCTCTGGAGAGGGAGGTCAAGGGGGGGGGAGAGAGAGAGGTAGGAACTGTGATTCCTCAAGCCCATTCCCAGGAAATAGAGGCTGGGACAGTTGGAGTTTACGAAGATGACAGTTGCCTGAACGTTCAGCGCCTCCTCAGAGTGTTCGTGGTGGGAACTGTGGTCTGAATATTCATGTCCTGTGCATTTCTCTTTGCGAGGCACACTTCTTGTCCAATGGAGCTTTTTTCAAACATTTTAACAACACCCCAAAAGAGCAAAGAAACACCACCGGAAGAACTGTGAAGCAACTTAAGACTATGTGCTGCCGCATCAGCCTGGCTTTCTGGGATTCACTTAGTACAGTTAACAGATGTAAAATCCATCTGGTGAGAGCATTTAAAACCCTGTAATGGCTGATCCTTGCCAAGTCCAAGAGAGTCTGGCTCTTCTTTGTAATATAAACATACATTGGCTTAGAACCCATGGGAAACAGGACTTCGGTAGCTATTTGTCTCCTGCTACGGCCCAAAATCACCCCTCAAATGCCGTTCCTGGGGGACAAGGATCATCGGTAGGGGAGAGAGTAGGGGGGCCACCCCCCAGTTCCCAGCCTGGGTTTTCCCACTTTTGGGGGCTCCAACCTGCTGCTGGCCAGCCCCACCCCCAAACAGGGGCATAGCCAAACTGGAAGTGACATCATTGTGTCGGGGATGTTGGGGGGGTGATGCCCTAGTTTTTGGGCAAACTCTATGGTTTTGAAGGCAAAAAACCCCCCATAGAGCAACCCCCCCCAATGCCCCCTGATGCAATGGCGTCCCTTCTGTGTGACCACCCTGGCAACCCTAGGCGAGAGAGTGGGGGCAGGATAGGGGAATAACCAAAAACCCCTCTTCCTCCCTGGGCAGAAATTTCATGTGGGATCTGTTACACTTACTGCAGTGATGAATGTTCCCTGCCTTTTCAATGGGGACCTTATTTTGTTCATATCCCTCTTTTTAAATGGGGCACAGTTTTGACTGGTCTGAGATGCCAGCTGGCCTCCTGACCAATCAGACAGGCCGAAAGGAGGGGGGGATATTTATTTATTTACTTACTTGCTTCATTTATACCCACAGTTGTCTCCAATGGGGACCCAAGGTGGTTTATATAAGTCCCCTCTCCTCCATTTTAGCCTCACAGCAACAACCCTGTGAGGTAGCCCTTCTTGTATGCTTCGGGAGAGGTGACCATTTCTTTGTTATGCTGATGGATCAGCTGTTTTCTCAATGAGTGTTAATAGTTATGAGATAATCCCTTTTCTCATCATGAGAGACTGGAGAAAGTGATGTCTCCCAGCCGAGGGAGAGGAAGGTAGAGCTGGGAATAGATATACAGGCAATCAGAGAGGGCTGCAAGTTGTGTTTTGCTGGTGTATTTGTAAATAGACAGCCACAAGACGCCAGTACTCTCCCCCAAAGGGAACCACAAGCTTCTTCTTTAGTGTCATACAGACAACACACACACACACACACACAGACATTATTTTTTTTAAAAAATAGGAACTAATCTAACAGCTGACTTAGAGGTTTGTACTGTAAGAGTACTTTGATAAGAACAATTGCAAATTGAAAAGGTAATTTGCAATTGAGAAGTTAAACAATTGTAAAGCAAATATCAGTTATAAAACAGCCCAAATCGCTTGTAAAATAGTTGTAGAACTTAAAAGAAATGCAAATTTACACATTACTGGATTCAAAGTTCCCCATCCTTCTTAGGATTCACTGCAAATTTCTGGAACTTTGTTTAGGTGGGTATATTGCTCTGAAAAACCATGGAATCAGAGCATATAAAGTTGTGACTTCTGGTCATACTCAATTTCTCCTAACTTCTAATTTACTTGGGATGCTGGAAGCTTCCATGAGACATGGAGCCTGACTTGCTTATCTGACCTCATCTAAAAGAACAGAAACCTTTATTGGCATAACGTAAGTAAACCAGGCAAGGAAACGTTTAAGCGGTAGTACAAGAACAACATCAACCAATATTCCCGATATTCCAAAATACAAGACAATCCTAACATGATTCACAAGAATTACAGAGTATTACTCTTGATTTCCATACGTAGGTCAAAAATTCAGCGACAGATAGTGTTATTGCTGGGCTCTGGTCTGCTAAAAAAAAAACTAAATCCCTGTCCAGAAAATCTATCTGCGAAGGGAGGAAAGGGTGAATCAGGTTATTGAGCATAATGGAGTATTTGGGACAGCGGAGAAGGATATGGGTAATAGAGTCAGGTTCCCCAAGATTACAGTTACAAAGTCTATCCCTGTACGGAACACTCTTGTATCTACCTGAGACCACTACTGAGGGGAAAAGGTTAAATCTTGCAAGCCATCTAAAAGAAGAAGAGAAGAGAAGAGATTGGATTTATACCCGGCCCTTCACTTGGAGTCTCAGAGCGGCTTACAAACTCCTTTCCCTCCCCCTCCCCACAACAGACACCCTGTGAGGTGGGTGAGGCTGAGAGAGCTCTGACAGAAACTGCTCTTTTTGAAGGACAGCTGTGCCAGAGCCTGTGACTGACCCAAGGTCACATCAGCAGGTGCAAGTGGAGGACTGGGGGATCAAACCCGGTTCTCCCAGATTAGAGTCCGCGCACTTAACCACTACACCAAACTGGCTCTCTAGAATGTCATCTCTGTAGGACATTGTTGTTTTCTGGTATTTGTCCTTTCTTTGTGGGCAGAGAAGATCTTCTTGCCACTGTCATGCATGCCTTGGTGACATCGATGCAATGTGGTCTACATGGGGCTGCCCTTGAGGGACTGTCTAGAAGCCACAGTTGGAACAGGATGCGGCAGCTAGAGTGGGTGGTAGAGGCCATCTCACTCCAGTCTTCCTCCATCTACACTGGCTTCCAGTTTGCTTCCGGGCTCCATTCATCCTAAGAACAACTTACCTTAAGGACCGCCATCTCCCAAATGAGCCTGTCTGCTCACTCTAGTGATCCCCAGAGAGGGGCCCTGCTTGGCCATCTGAGGCTGGGCAGGGGGCCACTTTAGGAATGGCTTTCTTGGTCACGGCACCAAAACTTTGGAACTCTCTCCACAGGGGGGATGTGTCTGTCTCGGTTCTAGGGTTGCCAGCTCCAGCCTGGGAGGTTCCTGGAGATTTGGGGATAGTACTTGGGGAGGGTAAAGTTTGGAAAGGAGAGGGAGCACTGCAGAAATAGGGTGCCACTCTCCGTCTACCCTCCAAAGCTGTCATTTCATCCAGGGGAAGCAACCTCTGTCATCTGGAGATCAGTTGTAATTCTGGGAGGGTTCCAGGCCCCACCTGGAGGTTGGTCACCCTAGAGCAATGTATCTCACAGCTGCATGTAAGAGACACCAATCCAGGCCGTGTGAGGCCCAGTGTGGTGGAGTGGCCAGAGGGCCCAACTAGGATTTGGGAAACCCGGGTTCAAATGCCCACTCCGCTATGGCAGCTTGATGGTTGACTTCGGACCAGGGACACCCTTTCAGCCCAGCCTACTCCGAGGGGTGTCGTGAGGACAAAATGGAGGAGAGGAGAACAGTGTAAGCCAGTTGGGGCCCCCAGTGGGGAGAAAGGCCGGGTACAAAATGAATTTAAAAACTGGATGTTTCTATTGTGGGCTCTTACTGTGTAGGTTTTTCTAGAACTGAAGTATTTCACGATATTGTCTTATTTACTGACTCTGCACTAGCCCCGTCTAGCCTGAATTCTTCCTTTTCTCCTCACATTCCCAGTTATGTTTGATGAGTGCTACCCAAGACCTACAGGTCAGAGGAGCAGGGAAAGAAGGCGGGCGGAAGGAAGGGAGGGAGGGAGGGAGGGAGGAAGGAAGGAAGGGAGACTCTGTTGTTCTGAACTCAAAGGCCCTCATCCTCTTCTGCTCAGAATGTTTCAGAAGGCTGTTTCAGATCCACTCACCAGAGATACTTACAGTTCCCCTCGTGATCAGCCATTTTTTCCAAGGTTGCACCCAAAGACATGAAAAAATAACAGGGACCTTTTTTTGACACAGTAAAAAGCTAAAAAGGCAGAAAAGGGAGGGTACAGAAAACAGTGAGGGCACACAAGAGAAAGTCCTTCTCTTAAAAAATAATTAACCTGTATCACAGATCATAGTGCTTTTTAAAACAAATGTTTTCAAGATGCCCCTTTGGAACAAGTGAAAACAAAACTATAAAAGTGGCTTTGACACAAACTTATATCTTATGTTTGTTTTACTGCAGAATTTTAAAGGCAGCGTAAAGATGCAGGAGGGTGGGGGGGGGAGAGCAATAAACCAAATGTTTGTCTGCAGGAAACCATCTGGTGATGCTAACAAGGTATCCATCTCAAGGATGTAAAAGCAACATCCATCTACTTCTAAACCTCATTAGCATACCACTTTGAAGTGGAAAGGAATTGATTGTTCCTGCCACAGAGACCCAAAACTGGGGGTGTTTAAAGCAGGAAGAAAGAACTCAAAATGTGGATTAATTAATTAATTAATTTAGTTTTGTTTATTTTATTCGATTTATACCCCGCCCTTCCTACCAAGGAAGGCTCAGGGCGGTTTACACAATGCCTAAAAATACAATTAAAATCCATCGTAAAACTCATCATAACTAACAGAACCAAAACAGATTGGTTATCCTAATATCCATAAATCACTATCCTAAAGTGCTGGTACAGTTTTCAGCTAAAGTGCACGAGCAGAAGTTTCAGACTGAACCATACTCCACGGGTGACAGTCATCATGGTGTTCCCACATGCTCCGCTGATCTATATTTACCTAGCGAGGAGGGCTGGAGGTGGCAAAGCCCCAGGGCACAGGGTCTCTTCTCGGATGTCACTCACGGCTCCTAATTAAGAGCCTGGTGGAAGAGCTCCGTCTTGCAGGCGCTGCAGAACTGTAAAAGGTCCTGCAGGGCCCTGATCTCTTCTGGGAGCTCATTCCACCAGTGCAGAGCCACTACTGAGAAGGCCTTAGCCCTGATTGTCACCAACCTGGCATCTTTGGGACCTGGGAGGGCCAGCCAGTTTTGGGCCCCTGAACGCAGTGCTCTCTGGGGAACATATGGGGAAAGGCAGTCCCTTAGGTATGCTGGACCCTAACCATAGAGGGCTTTAAAGGTCAAAACCAGCACTTTGAAGTGAATCCGGTATGCTACTGGCAGCCAGTGCAGTGCTTTCAGCACAGGCTGGATGTGTTCCCGTATGGGAACAGCTTGGCCGCAGCCTAGCTGCAGCATTTTGCACTAGCGGCAGCTTTTGGGTTTGAGACAAGGGCAGCCCCATGTAGAGAGCATTACAGTAGTCTAACCTCAAGGTGACCATCATGTGCATCACTGTTGCCAAGTCGCATTCAAGGGAGGGAACCAACTGCTTAATCAGCTGAAGGTGATAAAAGGCCGACTTGGCAGTGCCTGCTACCTGGGCCTCCATTGTTAGAGAGGCATCCAGGAGCACTCCCAGACTCCTAACCTCCAACGATTAGTGCAAGCGGCTCCATACATATACTCTGATGCTGCATCTAGCTAAGCAAATGAAATCCAAGCGCGCGCGGGGGAATTCTCCCGGTGGGATATTGCATCATGAATGGGAGACTCACCCCAATCTTTTGAGAGCAGATATATTCACACCCGTAGTGGAATTCAAGCCCTCCCTTCCCTTCAAGGTTATACTGATAGCCCTGTCTGGCTGAAACAGTTCCCACGGGGGAAAGAGCGCCTCCCTTATGTTACCCACGGTAGCTAAGCAAAGCAAGGATGTGCGGCTGCACAAAAGTCAGGGACAAAAGAAAACAAAGAAAGCATGACACCACCCCATTTTCCTATAATAGACCAGCCCTAGGACTAAGGTTGCCAACAAGGCTGGAGAAAACTGTCCTGACCCTTTAGCAGAAGTTGGTGGAAATTGACACTCACAGCTTCTTCATGACTTGTAAATAGTTCACATCCCATTAAGCCTCTGCTAAAAGGACAGGATATTTATCCAGATTTTTTGAAAATCTTGCCAGTTAACTTATATTCCAGGTGCTTGGAAGATGTAGCTTCTTATCTGAGTATTTATTATTCCTGCTTGTGACAAAGCCATGACAAGCCTCAAGAAAACAGCCCAACTTACACATCATCACCGTATGGCAGTTTAGTATAGCCGGGGGGGGGGATCCTAAGATGTTTTAAGGCAGGAGACGTTTCAGAGGTGGTTTGCCATTGCCTGCCTCTGCATCACGACCCTGGTATTCCTTGGAGGTTGCCCTTCCAAATACAGTCAAAAAGAGACACAGAATGTTCCATGGAACATTTGGAGCTAGGAAAATGGTATCCGTATAGCAGATGCCAGCGGATTCTGCTACAAAACTCCAAGAAATAGTCCCAAAACAGCTCAAGGAAGCGATTTAGACAGGGCAGGTTATTGACAGGGGGGCAGGTTCTGGCCCAGGCTGGCCAGATCTCATCAGATCTCAGAAGCTAAGTTGGGTCAAGCCCTGGTTAGTACTTGGATGGGAGACCACTTTGGGGGAATTACCTTACTCATCAACATTGGAAAAATGAAAATCCAATCTTTGAACGACTTTTGTTCAATTGGATGAAGATACACATGCAATTTTGTTCTGTAACATGAACAATGTTGTTTATTAACCTCATTTATATTCTTCATTTCTCCTCAGTGGATCGAAAGCGGCTGACATCATTTTCCTGCCCTCCATTGATCCTTACAAGAACCCAGTGAGTAGGTTAGGGTGAGCATGTGACTACCCCGAGGTCATCCAGCCTCACATCCTCCATGGCAGAATGGGCAGGGATTTGAACCTGGGTATCCCAAATCTTAGCCTGACACTCTAGACCAGAGGCGTCGACCTCATTTGTTATGAGGGCTGGATCTAACATAAATTGGGCCAGGCCATACGTACCATAAAATGTAACATGTGGTACTGGAGATATAAACTTTATAAAGGTGATTTCAGATGCTGAATGGCAATAGCAGGAGAATGACAACAGCAAGCTTGACTGGATTAGGTGTGATATTCAGAGGGGTACTAGGTATGGAGATACCAGCATTGGTAATGAGACAGGAAACCTAGGTCTCAATTCAGTCCAGGAGGATGCAAAGAATAAATTGACATAAGTCTGACATTAGAAACCGCAACATTCAAAAACCAGTGGGGGGCATTTAATCTTCCAGGACATTGCTGACTTAAAGGTAGCAGTTCTCTTACAAAGGAATTTCAAAGGGAGATTAGAAAGAAAATTGCTGAATTGCAACTGATAATGAAGCTCAATGCATCCTCCAGGGCTGAATTGAGACCTAGGTTTCCTGTCTCATTACAATGTCTGCTATTGTCATTTGACATCTATCACTCCACTCTCATTCACCTGAGGCACCACAACTCCTTAGTCCAGCTTTTGTGTTCTTACATAGACCGCGGACGTGGTCGGGTCCTCTCACAGCCATACGAACATCTTAAGCTTCGCTCTACAAGACAATAGCCAGCACGGATCCTAGAGCATACCCAATCAGGCGGTCAGGATCCTAGAGTGACCCATAGAATGCACGTGCACTGTAAATAATCCTATCACGGGTGTGTGTATGTGTTTGGGGGTGGTTCACTATGGGAATATAAGCAGACCTCCGGTCCTGCTTTCTTTGTCTTGTTTTCCTGAGCTGAAATAAACTATGAGCTGTTTCACTTGTTCACACGTCTGGACTCAGTATGCTTTACCAGCCCTGTAAGGTTATATCTCCCGGAATTACAGTGGATCTCCAGACTGCAGAGATCAGTTCCCCAGGAGAAAACTGCAACGTTGGAGAGAGGTCTCTGTGGCCTTTTACCCTGCTGAGGTCCCTCCCTTTCTCAAAGCCTCCCCAGCCTCTACCTCCAACATCTCCAGGAATTTCTAAACCCAGAGTTGGCAACCCTGTTATGTAACTTGTTTGATCTCTGGGTTGCACATGAAGAATGTACGTACGTATGATCTGGGGAGAATGGAGTGAGGTACCTGTGATGTTGCTTGTTTCTGTTTGCTTGTTTCTGCATCTCCATTGGCTTTACAGAGACACAGTGGGAGTCCAGAACTGAAACTGGCTGAATGTCCCAGGGCGCTCTCTCTCTCGCTCTCTCTCGCTCTCCCCCCCCTCTCTCAAGCAGAATATGTCTTGCATATAATAAACAATCTTGTTTATTGCAGGCCTAGCCTCAGCTTAGTTTTGATTTTGTACATCTAAAATTTATAGGCAAGATTTCCGTGCAGGTGTACAGGGATACTGGTATTCAATGAAGTTATAATTATGCTCTGTGCTGACCTCTGTTTGGAATTATTTATGTTCGGTGCAAAGAAGGCTGAAATCATATATTATGTCCTGGGCTGTTCTTTTGCTTTGATTTGAGCAGCAGTGGCTACAGATGTATTAATAGTGTCACATTTTTGCTTGTTTCCAAGGTTCTTGCATTATTCGGGGCGGGGGGGGGAGCGGGCAATCTGCCTTTAATGAATTCTTTTAGAGCAGAGGCAGCAGCACCAATATTACTTTTAACATGGTGAAATAGCAAAAGCACACCTGCTGACTTACTATCTCACCTCGGTCAATTAACCCCCAACCACAGCAGACATACTGAAACAGATAAAGCCTTTAGAATTACTTTATGGATAGTGAAACCAGCACAAGCAGAAAAGAAAAGAAAGCAGAGTGGAAAGGGAGTGGGGTGTTCTTCTGATCGGGATGCAAGAGGCTGCATCAGAACTTCAAATGGGTTCAAAAGGAAAGGAGTTGCCAGGACAGTGGCATGGGGAGGGGTTGCAGGGCAGCAGACCGCCTAATTCTTCCCTTGCCATTAAAGGCCAGTCAGTCTAACGTCGATACCGGGTAAATTGGTGGAAACCATTATTAAGGCAAGAATTAGTAGGCACATAGATGAACAAAACCTATTGAGGCAGACTCAACATGGGTTCTGTAAGGGAAGATCTTGTCTCACTAACCTGTTAATGTTCTTTGAGGGGGTGAACAAACATGTGGACAAGGGGGACCCAATAGATATTGTTTACCTTGACTTCCAGAAAGCTTTTGATAGTTCCTCCTAAGTCGGCTCCTAAGTAAGCTCAAAAATCATGGGATAAAAGGACAAGTCCTTTTATGGATCAAAAACTGGCTAATTAATAGAAAACAGAGAGTGAGTATAAATGGGCAATTTTCCCAGTGGAGGGTGGTAAGCAGTGGGGTACCGCAGGGATCAGTACTTGGTCCACTGCTTTTTAACTTGTTCATTAATGATTTGGAGTTGGGAGTAAGCAGTGAAGTGGCTAAATTTGCGGATGATACGAAGTTGTTCAGGGTGGTGAAAACCAGTGAGGATTGTGAGGCACTCCAAAGGGATCTGTCAAAGATGGGCAAGTGGGCGTCAACATGGCAAATGGGGTTCAATGTGGCCAAGTGCAAGGTGATGCACATTGGAGCCAAAAATCCTAAATATAAATACACGTTGATGGGGTCTGAACTGGCAGAGACTGATCAAGAGAGAGATCTTGGAGTTGTAGTAGATAACTCACTGAAAATGTCGAGACAGTGTGTGACTGCAATAAAGAAGGCCAATGCTATGCTGGGGATTATTAGGAAGGGTATTGTAAACAGATCAGCCAATATCATAATGCCGCTATATAAATCAATGGTGCGACCTCATCTGGAATACTGTGTGCAATTCTGGTCACCACACCTTAAAAAGGATATTATAGCTTTGGAAAAAGTGCAGAAAAGAGCAACTCGAATGATAAAAGGGTTGGAACACTTTCCCTATGAGGAAAGGTTAAGGCGCTTAGGGCTCTTTAGCTTGGAGAAACGACGACTGAGGGGTGACATGATTGAGGTTTATAAGATTATGCATGGGAAAGAGCAGGTAGAGAAAGAGGTACTTTTCTCCCTTTCTCACAATACAAGAACCCGTGGGCACTCCATGAAATTGCTGAGCGGTCGGGTTAGAACGGATAAAAGGAAGTACTTCTTCACCCAAAGAGTGATTAACACTTGGAATTCACTGCCACAGGAAGTGGTGGCAGCTACAAGCATGGACGGCTTCAAAAGGGAATTAGATAACTGATGGCACTGGTATTTCTGGCTACTGTGTGATACAGAGTGTTGGACTGGATGGGCCTTTGGCCTGATCCAACATTGGCATCTCTTATGTTCTTATGTTCTTAAAGTAGAATTTTTGCTCACAAGACTCCACAGCTTAGAGGAAGCTTTGCCTATATCCCTTAATATGTCCAGGAGCCTTCATTTTATCCCATTTGCATTGAGGAAATCGTTGTGTGAGATTTGCTGGAGACAAGCCTGATTACATACCATGAAGAAATTCTCAACACAGAGATTCAAAACTTGAGAAGTGTTGTATAGTCCTATCTCCACTCCATTTTTCATTTAATTCATAAGCCTGACCACCCAGGCAACACCATGGCTGCTTCGGTCTGTACCCATATTTATAACCCTGTCCTAGAAACCTTTCAGCTGGTTATAAGCAATCATATTGCACAAAACAGTGTTGAAACTTGACATACAGAGAAAGGCATGATTAAAATGATCCACAATCCCCTGCTTAACAAGGGTTTAATTATTACAAAAAATGGTTTTAACAAGTTGTAAATGTATTTTGCAAACACCCTTGCTACTTTTAATTGATGCAGCCTGATGAACGGTAATCACTACACTGTGAATAATTTTTGCCTATTTAGGAGTGTATTTCATTTTTCATTCTTCCAGCAGGCTGCACAAAATATGCTACACAGGGGGAGAAGGAAAAAAGCTTGACTTGGATATTGACATACAGCAGAACTGCAGAGAATAAAATTTCTCCTTGGGTGCAGGTGGGATGAGCATGGGGGGAAATTAAAAACTATTCATGATTAGTATAAAATTTTAGGGTTTTTAAAGATGGATGGATGGCACAGAGAGAGAGAGAGAGAGAGAGAGAGAGAGGGAGAGAGAGAGAGAGAGAGAACTCATCACTATCCGTTTCCTACTGACTGTCAAGTTGATTGTCTGGATTGGTCGGGCTTCATGCATGCCATTTTGAGCAAGTCCCAAGCCAATTACAAATGTATTGATTTATATTTGTTTGCCTATTTCTGTTGCTTACT
Organism: Gekko japonicus; assembly: GCF_001447785.1. Taxonomy (NCBI): domain Eukaryota; kingdom Metazoa; phylum Chordata; class Lepidosauria; order Squamata; family Gekkonidae; genus Gekko; species Gekko japonicus. Next base: position 187,180 of record NW_015169233.1, on the reverse strand, counting down.
GCAGACTCAAAGTAGCAAACAGAGGCAAAGTAACAGCAGCAGCAGCAGCAGCAGGAGGAGGAGACGGCACAGAGTCCTCCTCCTGGACTAGTCCTGAGTCCACACAGGGCTGGTCCACTGAAGCTGTGAGCCATGAGCAACTGTAGGTGGGGCCCACCTTTGCCCCACCTGGGAGGGAGGGAGGAGGCCATGATGTGGGGTGCCAGCATCCCAGCTAAAGGGGGGAGGAGCCAGCAGGAGTCTGTACAGCCTCTCCTCCCTCCTCATGCCCTCTTCGGCCTCATGCTCAGCTGGATTGGGCGTGTACAGTGAGGCCTACAGTGGGCCATGGCAGTGAAGGAGTCAGCAGTGAGGCCACAGTGAGCTGGTGGGACCAGTGCTGTGGAGCCACCAAGTGGCCTTGAGCAAGAGGTGGCCAGTGCTGCGTAATGGCCCAGTGGTCTCCTTGGAGGGTTGGCCTTGCAGCCGGACCATGGCTGGCTGTTTTGGCCTACACTGCAAAGCAGCCTGGTGGCCCACCTTGGAGCAGCTTAGGTGGTGGCGGCTACAAGCAGCCCGGTGGGGAATAGATCGCTAGTGACTGGGGGCAGGCAGCATGGCTGCAGTGAGTGCCGAAGAGGCCCCCACACCGGGGACCCAGCAGCTGAGCAAGGCAGGGTGGTACGGCCCAGACTGAGGCTGGCCAGAACCTGGTGTGACTCCCTCTCCCACACCACTGTGATCTTTCCTTCCTCCCGAGAGTGGCGACTCACCTCCTGGGGGCCTCTTCAGCACCAGCCCCAGGCTTGGGAACAGGGCTGGCAGCCGGGCGACCTGAGGCCCCAGAACTGAGGCAGCCAAGCCGTGCCAGACTTCACTGCCCCCATGAGAAGACGGGGGACTTACCTGGGCCAACAGAGAGGCATCCAGAGGCAGCCTGGGAGGGACTGCAAGAGTCTGACAGCTCCCAAGCCCTCCTTCATGGGCAGGGAGCTACCTCTCAGCCAGCCAACAGAGCTCCAGCGGGAAGAGAAGGGTGGCTGGAAGGACCAATGGGAAAGTTGGAGAAGGGCTGTAGAGGGAAAAAGGGAGAGAAAGATTGCTGAGGTTGGGAAGGAAAGAGGACTGTCAACTGTGAAAGGCACAGAGAGAGTGACTGAGCAACTATCAGAAGGCAGTGACGGTCTGGGAGTATCAGTGGCTGGTGAAGTAACCCCATGGCTCCCTTTCTGAGGCAGCAGCCAAACTTCCCTCTCCCCCCCCCCGCCTTTCTCAGGACAGCGGAGGGCATGGATGAGTGGGAGGACAATGCCAGACATGACAGCGGAATTGGCCATGCCAACAAGCTAGGACTGCAGTGGCCTTTCTGGGTCGCCACGGAGTAAATAGAACATGGCGGGAACCAGGTGGGTCCCATCTGAAGTCATGCAGGATTCTTCTTTGGGTGATGGTCACTGGGTTCAGACATCCTTGCCTGTAGCAGGGCCCCCTTTATCACATGTGTGTGGAGGGAAAGACCTGGTCTACCTGTCTCCAGGTGCCTGGACATCCTGGGAGTTATGGCATTCTCCAAGGGGCAGGGGCAGTGGGTCTGCACTCTTCCTATCACTGGTGGGCAATGGCCTTGCTATCCACCCCCTCCCTCGGGTGGGGCAGCCTCTGCCCCCAGTTTGCTGGCCGGGTGACAGCAGACTCCCTCTCCTCTTGCTTCTTTGACAGGCTTCTTTGACAGGATAGAGTGGGGGGGGGAGAAGGGGAAATTCTTGTGGGGGTATACTACAGACCTCCAAACCAACCAGAGGAACTGGATGATGCATTTGTAGAACAGCTTACTAAATTTTCACAGAGACAGGATGTAGCGGTTATGGGAGATTTCAACTATCCAGATGTTTGCTGAAAATCTAACTCAGCTAGAGAATTTGCTGGAAATTTAACTCTGGTAGACATGGGGCATCCTGCAGATTCTTCAATAGTCTTGCGGACAACTTCATCTCTCAGAAGGTGGAGGTGGGAACCAGAGGATCTGCTATCCTAGATTTAATCTTGACTAACAGGGAAGAAATGGTTGATGAAGTGAATGTTGTGGGATCCTGGGGGAATAGTGACCATGTCAGCTTGGAATTTGACATAGAGAAGAATGTGAAACCAGGACATAGTAGGACTCGTATCCTGGACTTCAGGAAAACTGATTTCAAAAAAACTCAGAGAAATCTTAGATAGGATCCCATGCAGGGCCGGCCCGAGGGGTTTGTTCGCCCTTGCGCCAGGGCATCTGGCCCGCTGGAGTGCCAGCCAGGCGCGGTGGGCCCTGGATCGCCAGCCCACACCGGGCAGCTGCTGCAGCAGCTCCCACACCTGGCACCGCTGCCGGGGCTGCGCTGGAGAAGGAGGAAGAGGAGCCCTGCCCCCAATGGTGCCATCTGCCTCCTCACCACCGTACTTCCTTCCTCCCTCCCCTACTTCCCTCCCTCGTTCAGAGAGAGAGAGAGCGTGCGCAAGGGGTGGGCGGGCAGAGACCTGATCCCCGCCAACTTTCCTTTCTCTCTCGCCGGGAGGGAGGGCTTAGATGCTGCGGGCTGGAGGGCACAACCCCCAGCGCTTCCCGCTTCCGCTCACTCACCAGCCGCCATGGCGGTGGCGATCGCCCGGTTAGGGCGGCGGCAGGGGGGCTTTTGGCTTTTGGCGGGGGGCCCCGGGCCACAGTTTGACACCCCTGAGGGCCAGTGCGCCCTAGGTGAGTGCCTAGTTCGCCTAGTGGGTGAGCCGACCCTTATCCCATGGCTGGAAATGCTTAGGGGGAAATCTGCACAGGAAGGCTGGGTGATGCTGAAAAATGAAGTGCTTAAGGCAAACAATCACAAACTGTTCCGGTAAGAAAGAAAGGTGGGAGACGGGTAATGAAGCCAAGGTGGCTGAATAAAGAACTCTCTGAAGAGCTGAGACTAAAAAGGGAAATGTACAGGAAATTGAAGGAGGGTCAGATTACTGTGAGTGAGTACAAGAAGCAGGCTCGAATCTGTAGGGATGGTATCAGAAAGGCTAAAGCGCAGATGGAGCTGAGGCTTGCGAGGGATGCTAAAAACAAGATAAATTTCTATGCCTATTTTCACAGCAAAAAGAAAAACAAGGATGGAGTAAGCTCATTGCTAGGGGAAGATTGTCAAGCCTTAACAAGGGATGAAGACAAAGCGGAATTACTCAACTCTCACTTTGCATCAGTGTTTAACCATAAGCCGAGCTGTATGCAAACTGAAGAATGCAGGGCATATGAAGGAAGGAGAAAGTGCCAGTCCAGAGTAAGTAAGGAGATGGTTAGAGAGCAGCTAGCTGCCTTAAATACTTTCAAATCTCCAGGGCCAGATGGTTTGCATCCCAGGATGCTTAAAGAAATTGCAGATGTTATTTCAGAGCCTCTGGCTCTAATCTTTGAGATGCTTTGGAGTACTGGTGTTGTGCCGGAAGACTGGAAAAGAGCAAATGTTGTCCCTATCTTCAAGAAGGGGAAAAAGACAGACCCGGGAAATTACAGGCCTGTCAGTTTGACATCAATACCTGGGAAAATTCTAGAGCAGATTATTAAACGCTCTGTCTGTGAGCACCTTGAAAGGAATGAGTTAATTGGTAGTAGCCAGCATGGGTTTATCAAGAATAAGTCATGCCAGACCAACCGTATCTCCTTTTTTGACAGAGTTACCAAAATGGTTGACACTAGCAATGCTGTGGATATAGTGTATCTAGATTTTAGTAAAGCATTCAACAAAGTTTCTCATGATATCCTTGAGGATAAGCTGGTTAAGAGTGGGCTGGATGGTGCAACTGTTGGATGGATTCATGGTTGGTTGAAAAATCATACCCAATGAGTGCTCGTAAATGGCTCTGCGTCTACGTTGAGGGAAGTCTCAAGTGGAGTGCCACAGGGCTCGGTCCTAGGCCCGGTGTTGTTCAATGTTTTTATAAATGACCTGAAGGAAGACCTAGAGGGGATGCTTATCAAATTTGAAGATGACATGAAGCTAGGTGGGATTGCTAATTCTGAAGAAGACAGAGTCAGGATTCAAAATCATCTAGATAGGCTGGAACAGTGGGCTAAGACAAATAAAATGAATTTCAATAGAGATAAGTGCAAAGTCCTCCACTTAGGTACAAAAAAACCCAAAGGCACAGATATAGAATGGGAGGGACTTGGCTTGACAGCAGCACATGTGAAAGGGATCTAGGTGTTCTGGTTGATCACAAGCTAAACATGAGCCTGCAGTGCGATGTGGCTGTGAAGAAAGCTAATGCAATCTTAGGTTGCATAAACAAAAGCATTGTGTCCAGATCAAGGGAGGTGGTAGTTCCGCTCTATTATGCTATGTTCAGGCCCCACCTGGAGTACTGTGTCCAGTTTTGGCCACCACATTTTAGGAAGGATGTTGACAAGCTTGAGCGTGTCCAGAAGAGGGCAACCAGGATGCTTACAGAGGATGAGACTCAGGAGGATGATATTTCTTTTTTCTTTTCTTTTTTTTAAACAATTTTTATTATAGGAATATTACATCACGTTTGACATCTAAATATTATAATTGATACATTTGCCTTTTCCTTGGAGGATGATATTTCTAACAGCTCTTTGGAGGAATAAAAAAAAACTGGAACCAGGAGTGACAAAAAACCCTCTGGTAAATCCTTCTCAGAGAAAAAAAGAAGAAGCCAACAGGGAAAAAGAAATTAGGGGAAGGAGTAAAGAAGCCTAAAGTTTTCAAAAAACTAACGCTTGATTTAAGGGAATATGGAAAAATCAAATTGGAAATTGAACAACAGGAATACAAGGATTTACGACATCTAGAAGAGAATGAAAAGAGGAAAGAGGCTATGGAGGGATGGGGGAAGAAAAAGATACAAAAAGTTATGCCTAATGTAATTTGCTTGTTTGATATAAATGACTGATGTAAAAAGGAAATGAAATATGGTGTTATTGTAATGAGATGCTTTTCACTAGCTGCATGCCAATAAATTCTCCACTGCTGATAACTCTAAAAATATTTTCGGGAGGGGGGTCTTTTTTCTCTTTCTCTTTCCTTCCTCAATCCTTTCTTCTTAATAATTTTCTACCTATTTTCTACTCCTTTTCCTTTGTAGGTGGTTATATGGTATGGAGAAAGAGAAGTTAAAATGATATAGCTTTTATGGGCAAACCTGAGTTCGATATTGAGATTTAGGTAATATTTATATATAAATATCTGTAAGAAAAAAGTGGATGGTTGTGAAAATATAATTTCAGATATGTTAAATTTTGTTTACACTTTTTATTATTGACAAATTAATTGAGATGGGGATTCATTGTTAGGTAATTTTTAGTAGCAAAATAATAGAAGTACTAATGGGATTTGTACTGTTTAAGGTATGTATTCTATTTGTTTTGTTATAATGAATAAGTTAAATGTTGTAGGTGATTGATATTTGAATATTTTAATTGAATGTGTAAACCCCTCTAAAATTAGAATGAACCTTATTCATTGATCTATAAGTGAACTAAATAGAAAATTAGTTGGTGATTTCTGAACTAATTATATTGTCTTATGAATAGGAAGACTGAGTAGTAGTAGTAAAATATGTATGGA
>NW_015169233.1:148647-181525 GCF_001447785.1 Gekko japonicus | reverse complement strand
CAATAATATATATATATATATTATATATATTAAAGTCATTACTGACTTAATCTGGCAGCTGTTCTCCAGGGTCTCAGGCAGAAATGGGTCTTTCACATCACCTGTTACTTGATCCTTCTAACTGAAGATACCTGGGATTGAATCCAGGACTTTCATTTCTTTTCTTTTTTGAATATTTTTATTGCTTTTTGGTGTAGTGGTTAAGTGTGCGGACTCTAATCTGGGAGAACCGGGTTTGATTCCCCACTCCTCCACTTGCACCTGCTGATGTGACCTTGGGTCAGTCACAAGCTCTGGCACAGCTGTCCTTGAAAAAGAGCAGTTTGTGTCAGAGTTCTCTCAGCCCCACCCACCTCACAGGGTGTCTGTTGTGGGGAGGGGAAGGGAAAGGAGTTTGTAAGCCGCTCTGAGACTCTGAGTGAAGGGCGGGGTATAAATCCAATCTCTTCTTCTTCTTCTTCTTCTACACACTACAGGGTATATCTAATGTTTCCTCATTATTTAGCTTTTACATAATTGGAGGTTAAAGGTTAGTATTTCTATCTTAAGCAGCACAAACAAAGTTAACTGTAGTGTGTGGATCTTAGTAAACAGACGAAGAAGAGAAAGAACAGACTTTCAGGATCAGGTTATTTAGCTGATTTTTTCCTTCCACATTTGTTCTTATCAAAGGGCAGATTGACCTTAAATTATTTAGGATCTGCAGCTCTTAATTCTGATTCAGAGTCAAAATCTTCCTCAGAGGAGCTACCTGGAGAGCTATCACTGCTTGTGGAACTATGTTCTTCTGTGATGATATTTTCTTCTTCTTTTCCTTTTGCTGGACTTTGATGCTGTTCCAAAAATGCTTTTGCTTTAGGGACAGAGTCAATCTTTTCTTTTTTTCTTTTTGAAGTTGAAGATAAGTCCTTCCGAGATTATCCATCTGTAGGGCGTGGAATTTTTCTGTAAAAATAAAGTCAAATTTTTGTATTGTTTCCTCCGTTTTCTCACCTCAAATGGAACATCTTTTAAAACTTTCACTTCTTCTCCTTGGATTTTTAAGGTTATTCCATTAGTTGCCTTCAGTATCATATCTCTTGTTGACCTTTTAGAGAATTTCACAAATATTTCACCAGGCAGTTTATTTTTCTTGATAAATTCTGGATAGGTTCGGTATACCATATCCAGGTCACTTTGTAAAAGTTCCGCTTTACAGCCTGGCATGGAAGCTATGGCTTCACTTAAAATCTCTTTCAGGTTCTCATCTTTTTGTTCTGGAACACCTTGAAATCTCAGAACATATCCTGACCATTCCAGCTGAAGTTGTAATATCTGTTGTTTCTCAGAGGTCCTCTCTTTTTCCACTGCCTCCATTCTCTGGTCAGTACATTTGTCTTCTCATCAACCTTTTCCAGCTTTTTAGTTGTCTTCTCTGTTCACGCATTGGTTTCTTTCAGTTTGTTTTGTAGAGCTTCAAAGTTATTGTTCAAGTTAGTCATCTGGTCCAGTAGAGGGTGCAATGCTGCAGTAATCATCTTGGAGATATCTGTGGTTACTTCCAGTCTGGAAGCCAGAGACAATGAGCTAGCAGTTCCTGAAGAATTATGCAAATTGCCAGATAGTCACTCATGCTTTGCTCCTCAGTTTGTGCCCAAAAGCAGGGAAATTCTCTTAATGCCAGATCTCCTGCATGCTCGTTCCAGTATGCTTCTTTAATCTCATGGTTGGTATCATACCAGAGGGACCTATCGGGGCAAAGGAAAGCCTCAATCCCTTGACCGTCACCTTGGGAGAGGCTTCCCTTGCACCCCAGGCTACAAGCCCCCTCCGAGGGATCTGGGCCCCCCCAGAATAGTCCAGGACCCCTCCCGTCTGGTGCGATTGCGGGCCACTCTCATTGGAGCTACAATGGAGCGCACCCACCAGCAAGATGCCAAAGCCGGTAGCTCAAATCCAGGACTTTCTTCATGGCAAATAGATGCTCGTGCCACTGAGCTATGGCCCTTCTCTCCTGGATAGTGAACAGGGAGCCAATTTTCACCAAACAGTCCAGTGGTTTGAGAGCAGCTTGAGCCTGTTTGGCAGGTTACAGTTCATGTCTTCAAACAGCACAGTACTATGCAGTGGCATCAGTAACATTTCACCCAAGCACATTCCAATGTATCCAAATGGGATTCCTGCTTTCCTCCCTTCCCCACAAACCTGTCCTCAGTGCTCACTATTCAACAGCCAATCGCATATAGAAACAGCAAGCAAATTAATGGGTCCACTAGTGGTTACAAATCAACGTTTTATGTTTTTAAAAGTCTTACTGTGTTGGTGTTTAAGTTTGCTATCATCTGTCTTCTGTGAGATCTGCAGCATTCCTAAATGGAGCAGCATGTTCAACGGAGAATTCCTCTTGGTGAACAATTTGGAAGGATCTATTTCCTTTAAACTTAGAGGCAGGCAAGTCTCAGGTTGTGATCACACGACTGTTTTTGCTTGGGACTGTGAAAAAATACGGAAGGTTGCCAAGTGTCTAGCAAGCCACTGTGCCTGCCTGCCCCAGTGGTTTGAGAGCAGCTTGAGCCTGTTTGGCAGGTTACAGTTCATGTCTTCAAACAGCACAGTACTATGCAGTGGCATCAGTAACATTTCACCCAAGCACATTCCAATGTATCCAAATGGGATTCCTGCTTTCCTCCCTTCCCCACAAACCTGTCCTCAGTGCTCACTATTCAACAGCCAATCGCATATAGAAACAGCAAGCAAATTAATGGGTCCACTAGTGGTTACAAATCAACGTTTTATGTTTTTAAAAGTCTTACTGTGTTGGTGTTTAAGTTTGCTATCATCTGTCTTCTGTGAGATCTGCAGCATTCCTAAATGGAGCAGCATGTTCAACGGAGAATTCCTCTTGGTGAACAATTTGGAAGGATCTATTTCCTTTAAACTTAGAGGCAGGCAAGTCTCAGGTTGTGATCACACGAGCAGTTCGGCCCGACATAGCCACCCCTCCCCTCCCCCCCCGGATTAAATGGGCACGGTCACACAGCCACATCTGTCAGATGTCCCCCCAGGCATATTCACCCTGTCATAGGATGACTTGGAGCCAGGTTGAAAAGACACCACATCACAAGTGGTGCTTTTGGTTCCCTGTGCTTTCATTGCACATGGCCAGATGTCTGAATGCAGGGGAGCACAAGCAAAATTGATTGATGGTCTGAACCTGCACATCGGTTTCTGCTGCTGGGGTGGGTTTTAAAAAAACATTTTGCCTATATGTGCATGAGCACTTATGTGCATGAATGAGTGCCTATGCACCCACCTGCATTAAAAAAAGAAATGACTGGGCAGAGCACTCTGTGGCTGAGGTGCTGCAGTAATGTGGATGCTTGGCCAGGGGAAGGCCACCTGGGTAACCTGCAGCGGGGTGTGCTGTCCGGATGAACACATTTTTAACTGGTACAATTAGAGGCAGCACCATATCATGCTAAGCCACCAGTGTGATTACACCCTATGTCTTGCTTCATCTGTCTTATAACTTAGTTTCACTTAATGTCCGTGCTTATCGACAAGGGCAAAATGCTCCTTGGCTTTGAAATCCCTCTTGTGTGCAACTTTTTGTTTTGCTTCTTCCCCAACTTCCCACACAGAACAAACACTCAAGATACACCTGATAAAATTTAGTTCTATGTATCCATCTGTATGACCCACAATAACTACTGGGCATCAGTTTCCACCATCCGAAAAGAAAACACGGCCCAGGGCCTCCCAGGTCTCGTTTCTTATCTCTGGGTTTCGTAGTGAGGGAAGAAGGCTGCAGCCTGGCCTCAGAATTCAATTGCAGCGGTTGATGGTATCTCTTCCCCAGAAATCCCATTTGGCTATGAGGTCAGAGAGCACTGAGGATGGTCATGAGAGCATTAAAAGCAAGTACACTCTGTAGACTTCTGGGGAAAGAAAGATTAGGATTTGATTTATATCACTAATAAAGTGTGACTTTCCTCAGTTTCATAGTGTGCACAATGCCAGGTAGATTTAGAAAGGGAGGTTTTCGTCAACCCTTCTTCTGTCTTCAGGTTGTGCATGAACCCAAAAACATAATTCAAGGGAGTTAAAGTGTCACCTCACACCTGTGGTTACTTCTACAAGTGTGTGGGGGAATGGATGTAGTGCTGCTTAATTCTGGCAGAGTGGTGCGGGTTATCCTGCCATCTGGCAAAAGGTTTCTGGGCTAAGATGTTAAAACCAGGCACGAACACAAGGCAGTATGGTGTAAAAGGATAGAATATCTGAAAAGGATGTGGTGGATCTGAGTTCAAATCCCCGTTCTCTCATGGAAGTTCACTCAGTGTGCCAGTCATGCACACGCAACCTAATCTATTTTACAGGGCTGTTGTGAAGATCAAATGGAGGAATGGAGAATGATGTGAGTCACTTGGGGTCCCTACTGGGGAGAAAGACAGGGTATAAATTAAACAAACAAACAAACACACAAGGACGGACTCTGATATACTTCCAGAATTTCCTAATGTTAAACTATGGAGTTCTAAATTACTCAACCTAATTCTTTGAAATGGGAGTGATGGATTACTTGTTCTTTGTTATGCCTGGATTTTGCAAAGAATGCCATGCATGTGTAATTTTGGGCCCCTTTCCATTTGGTAACTTTGCATCTTTCCTGCCTGCTAATTCATGATGCACACATTGATGTGACTGTACACTTACATCAACATTATTATCTTTTAGCGTGTTTACTAATGAGCACAAGTGCATGTGCACACAGGTAGATGTAGAGCTGCTTTACTCTAGTATTGCCTATTATCAGCTCCCCAGAGCCTCAGATGTTACACATTATTTGGTATAGGACTCTGGACTCTGTAGCTGGAGATGCCAAGGCTTGAACTTGGAACCTTCTGCATGCAAAGCACATATGCACCACCACTGCGCTGTGACCCCTCTCCGAAGATCTTGCACACAAAGAATCACAGTACAATGACAGGCGTGATCATGATCACATTGAGTAAAACATAAGCAATGCACAACTGCTCATTGGTAACACAAAGAGGCAAATGAACAGAAAACACTTTTGTTGTTGTTCAGTCGCACAGTCGAGTCCGACTCTTCACGACCCCATGGACCAGATCACGCCAGGCCTTCCGGTCTTCCGCCGTCCTCTGAAGTTTGCTCAATTTCGTGTTTGTTGCATCGATGACACTGTCTAACCATCTCATCCTTTGCCATCCCCGTCTTCTTTGACCTTCAATCTTTCCCTTTAACACTTTAAGGTCCAGCAAACTGTGTATCTTCCAGTTCCGGAATTAATTTTAGAAATTGCCCTATTTAAAGCAGAATTTAGGGAGATGGAATGAGGCAGAGTGAGCAGAATTGTGAAACTAAAAGGACTGCAACAGGGGAAATACGTCAGTTCCTGTCATGGCTTCATCCATACTCAACAGCACAGAATGGACACACTTCGTTATAATGCACTGTTCAAATACCCAGAAATGTATTTGACATATCCCATACCATTCCTCACCAAGTAGGGCTCAGGGCTGCTTCCAACAACTATAAATACAATATACAATAAAATTCAACATTTTACAGTTTTAAAATCTACATTATTTCACGTTCAAACCGAACACTTCATTTACTACATCAGATGGTGCCTAATGACCATCACAGGTGGACACCTGGGGGGCAGCAGCCATCACAGGGAGAGGGGGGAGGGAAGAAGAGGAGGTTGGATTCATACCCCATATGGCCCTTCACTACCCAAGGGAGTCTCAGCACAGCTTACCATCCCTTTCCCTTCCCCTCCCCACAACAGATACCCTGGGAGGTAGTTTCTTTCAAGAGCATCTCTGACAGAACTACGGCTTGGCCAAGGTCATCCAGCCAGGCGCAAGTGGAGGAGGAGTGGGGAATCAAACCCAGTTCTCCCAGATTACAGTGCGCACACTTAACCACTACTCCAAACTGGAAAGGCAACAAGGAGCCCCACAGATCTCTCTAGCCATCACTGTCCTCAGCCATATGCCTGGTGGAACATCTCAGTCTTGCAGGCCCTGTGGAGCCGAGCCAAGTCCTGCAGGGCCCAAGTCTCACTAGACAAAAAATTGCACCAAGATGGGGCCAGAGCCCAAAAGACCCTGGCCCTGGTTGAGGACAGCTGGACCGTTTTGGGGGCAGAAATTACTAATAAGTTATTACCAGAAGAGTGTAATGCTCTCTGAGGGGGGAGAGGCAGTCCCATAGATACAATGGTCTCAGACTGTTTAGGGCTTTAAGGGTAAGTACTAAAACCTTGAACCTGGTTCAGTATTCAGTCTGAAGCCAGTGCCATTGATAGAGCACAGGTTGTATATGTGCTCTCGGGGGGGGGGCCCAGTAAAGTCCTGGGCTGCCGCATTCTGGACCAGTTGAAGTTTCCGGAGCAAGTTCAAGGGTAGCCCTGCATAGAGTGAGTTAGTCTAATCTAGAGGTGACCGTTGCACAGATCACTGTGGCCAGGTCAACATGGGAAAGGGTCAGTTGCCAGACTTGGCAACGACGGAAAAATGCCTTCCTGGCTGCATTTGTGACCTGGACCTCCAATGAGAGGGAGGTATCTAGGATCTCACCCAAAGTCCTGATGGAGGGAGGCGGTACTAGCTGTACTCCTTTAAGAGTGGGAAGCTGAATTTCCCATCCCGGACCTCCCTGGTCTAGCCATAGGACCTCCGTCTTCTATGGGTTCAGCTTCAGACAGCTCTGCTTTAGCTATCCCAACACAGTCTCCAGACAACTGGCCAGATCTTCTAGGATGGTATCTGGGCAGCTCTCCATTAACATATACAGCTGGGTGTCATCTGCATATTGATGACACCCTAGCCTAAATCTGCTGACTCGCTGGGCAGGAGGGCACATGTAGATATTAAACAACATTGGGGAGAGGATCACCACATGAAGGATTCTGCACATCAGTGGGTGTTGCGATAAGACCCTCTCTCCTAGCGCCACTTTCTGTCCCCGCCCTTGGAGAAATGAGCACTGCCATTGAAGGACTGTACCATGTAATCCAAAGGCAATGAGGTGGTGGGTCAACAGATCATGGTCAATCGTGTCATACACTGCTGAGAGATCGAACAACAGCAGCAGTGAAGACCCGCCTTGATCCATTTGTCTACAGAGGGCGACCAGCACCCTCTTGTCCCATGGCCAGGTCAAAAACCAAACTGGAATGGGTTCAAGGGCCTCTAGTTAGTTCACTGTATCAACACCAGCGTGGAGGTCAAGGTGGATTGACAAGACTTTCTCCACAAAATAGCTCGCAAAAGCCTCACAGCTAATAGTTGAATCTCTAAAATTTTAGGAATCCCACACTAGGGATGTAAAAGGAATTACTCTAAATTCTTGATGGAAATGGTCCTGGATGTCATGCTAAATGCTAAATGTTTCCAGTTTTAGGAATGCTGTGAATTTTACAGTGAATTTTTGACAGACCAGGGTTGCTACACAGAGGCAGGCAAAGACAATCCACCTCTGGACCCTGTATGGTCACAGTCAGTCCGCTACAACTTGATGGCACCTTCCAGCACCACCACTCATGACCAGTGGACAGAGCGTGAGCCACGCTGTTGGGTGCCCCAGCCCTTATTCCACGCAGCTCTCAGGAGCAGTTCCTCCAAGGTCAGCAGTGAGCCTCTGTTCACGTTCTGTCTCTTTTTTCTGTTCATTTTATGTGTTTGGGATCATTAAGGTCAGGGAGGTCACCGTCCCAGCTTCTTCTCAGCTCAAATAAGGAATGAGATATGATTGGCAGGGCTGGTTGTCATCCACCCATGGGGGTGGACAATGGAGGTTTTAGCAGCAAGCCGTGCTCTCCGGCATGGAATTTGCTGACCCACCTACCCTCCAGGAGGCATCCTGGGATTAGTTGGCCAGTTGGGGACCAAGCAGAATTTTTTAATGTTCCCTTGTGACTGGTCTGTTGGGGAAACATTTATTACCTGCTTCATGATGTTTCTAATTCAGTCTGGTCTTTGACTGATTTGGCCATAACCAGTTTGGCAGAAGTAGGGAGGGTTGCTCAGGACAGACAGGGATAATTGGCAGGCATCTTGAGGCACTGGGCATGGTGGCAGACCCTTCCCGTAACAGCCAACCATTCTTTTTCTGGTGGGGTGGGTTGGCAGGGGATGCCCTTGGTGCTGAGTAGCATCTACCAGACTCATAGTTGGCTGGACAGCATGTTGGGGGGGGGGAGAGAGATGATGTTGAGCACCTCTTGGCATAAAGGACAAACCATGCTGGCATAATGGCTGACCAAGGCTGGAGCCAGGGCCGGGTTGCCAAAATGACAGCACAGTCAACTCTTAAAATATGTTGCCCTATTTTAATAAGCTATGATGATTTAAACCCATGCTTTGTGGTCTCATATTCCCTCTGAGGGGAATTACCACTGACATACATCTTTTCAGTTCCTTAATTTTCATGGATGGAGTTAGAGATTTATGTGTCTCAAGTATGCATGTTCTGTGGGTTTTATATTCAGTTCATTTTTGAGGGGAATTTGATATGAAGACAAGTACATATAGGACGAGTGGGAATAAAATGGGGGATTTCAGGTTGAATCTGACCACCCCTGGCATTCCCATAGGACATTGGACTCACTGGTCCTTCTGGCAAAACCCAGCCAGCTGCCTATTGATAAACTCTGCTGTACATGCGGCCACTCTGTGACACTGATCACGTTGCATCAATCACACCATGCTGTGTAAGGTTTTCATTTCCAGACCTGCAATTATTGTGTAGCAATACAAAAATCCTGGGCAGCGAATGGCACAGGCTGTCATTTGGCATGTGGTGACACTGCATAAAACCAGCAGCCTAATAGCCGAGATGGGGAGGATCAGCAAGGGTTTATGCAGAAGGAGTGGGAAATTACATGCTTCCTAATGGGTAATTCTGTTTACAAAGACTGGAGGAGCAAGTGGCTGGCTTTTACTCTGTCTTTTTATCATTCAAACAGCCTTTTCCCCTCCTCAAAGCATGAAAGCTGGGGTGACTTTTTTCCTGCCATGGATGTTTCCAGTTCTTCTCCTCTGAATTTCTCCCAAAATGCATGGATTCTGAATTACATTTCGGTGCCTCAAGGGATCCTGTGGCTCAGTGGTGGAGCATCTGCTTTGCATGCAGAAGGTTCCTGGTCAATCTCTGGCATCTCCAGTTTAAAGGGGGGAGGAGGAGGAGGAGACTGGATTTATACCCCATGGCCCTTCACTACCTGAAGGAGTCTCAGAGTGCCTTACAATCTCCTTTTCCTTCCACTCCCCACAAGAGACAATCTGTGAGGTAGGTGGGGCTGAGAGAGCTCTTTCAAGAACTGCTCTTGAAAGAACAGTAGGAAGACTTCTGCCAGATACCCTAAAGAACCATTGCCACTCACAGTCAACAAGGTTGATCATACAGGGCAGCTTCACGTGTTCATGAGATTCTACTGTGGTTTTTGAAGGTATAAGCGGCTATGAGTGTAGGGGAGATGAATCAGATTGGAGGAGTGTCGTGCACTGAGGGGACTGAACCCTTTCCACTGTGTCAGTTTCCTGATGGTACCTGTCAGTTATCCCTTCAAGGCAAGCAGCAAGTCTCTCCACACAGAACAATCCTGATCAGTTCCCACTTGTTGTTAGCTTAACCCCAGTCCAGATAATTGATGTACACAAAAAGAGGAGTCTTCACCTTGTATTAAATACTGGGTTCAAGACTCATTACAGTGAACAGCTCTATTTTATTACGTGCTTTCAGGAACACTACAAGACAAACTCCAGGGCTGCTGCCCTGTTCAAATAGCATGCAAGCACCACACCCAAACACACCCCACTCCCAACAATAGGCTATTTACATAACACTACTTCCCCACTGGTCCCCTCCAGAATCCTGGCAAGCTATTGTTCTGGAGCAAGAAGCTCAGCCAGTCTCGAATACTAACTCAGGGATGACCCACGCTCAGTACACAACAACCCTCCCCCCTAAGTTCCTAAACACCTTAACACACAAAGTCTCCCAGGTAGGCTGGTTTCTGCCGTTCCCAGGATGAATGTCGGAGCTCTCTCTGAGGAGGCGTGATCTCTGGACCCTTGTCCGGTGTTGCAGGAACAGCACTGTCAGGCGCTGGTGGTGCTGGTGCCATATCTGGGAAGTCTGTGGCCACCTGGTCGGGCGGTGCGCTGTCAAGTGGGGATTCCCTCGCGGTCTCTGGTTCCTGTGGTTGCGGTGGGCCCACCTCGTTGTCTCCCATGACTGCTAATGGTGGCTCCTGCTCTGCAGGAAGGAGATGGCAGCAGAGCTGGCCAATGTGTCTTCAAAGGACTTGTCCATCATTGGTCAATACCTCACAAGACAGAGGTCTGGTGACTCGGATGACCTTGGGAGTGACCCAGGCAGGCCTGCTGGAAAAGTTCCTTGCATAGATGGAGTTGCCGGGGGGGGGACCCTCTGGGTGCTTCCTGGCTCTCCGGTGATGGGCGATTCTTGGAAGCTCGATCTGGGTGCAGAGTCTGTCCAGTCGGGTGGTTAGGCGCCTGCCCATGAGGATTTCTGCTGGGCTGTGGCCTGTGGTGGTGCTTGGGGTCACCTGGTGGCCAAAAAGGAAGGCCACAAGTCTGTGGCCCCAGTTGCTATGGATGATACACTTGAGGGACTCCTTCATGGTCCTCACCATCCTCTCTGCTTGTCTGTTGGTGGCCAGGTGGAAGGGCACGGAGCGTACGTGACGGATGAGGTAGCTGCCCAAAAACCCCTGGAACTCTCCGGAAGTGAAGGCTGTTCCGTTGTCCATCACCACTGTGTTGGGAAGGCTGTGTGTGCTGAAGATCTGTCTGAGGGCCCAGATTACTGCTTTGGAGGAGGTGGATACGACTGGTGTGACCTCCAGCCGTTTGGTGTATTATGAGTCCACCAAAATGAATATTTGTCCTTGGAAGGGGCCGGCAAAGTCCAAATGTACCCGGGACCAAGGTTTGCAGGTGGACTCCCACTGTTGCACAGGTGCCCGGGGTAGTTCCAGTCGGGTTTCTTGGCAAGGCTGGCAGAGCTTGACCCAGGGCTCTATCTCACTAAACCTGGCCAGCACACATAACTGTGGGTGAGGGCCTTCATCTGCTCCATCCTGGAGTGAGTCTCATGCAGGGCCAACAGCACTTGCCGGCACAAAGGAGCGGGGAACACCACCCGGCTCCCCCACAGTAGGCATCCCTTGTGGGCTGATAACTCATCGCGGCGGGATGAGAAGGCTGTTAATTCTGGGCCCACCCGGCTGGTGAGTCAGCCCCTCCCCATCCAGTCCAAAACACAGGAGAGGACCCGGTCCCTCGTGGTGTGGTGAGAAACATCCTTGGCTTGCAGAGGGTGATCTGGAAGCTCTTCCACGAGCAGGATCTGGTGCATGGGAGCTGGGTTGGGATCGACGGAGCAGAGTGGCAGGTGGCTGAGGGCATCAGCATGCCCCATCACCTAACTGTGGGGTGGTGGAGGAGGGAGTACTGGTACCCCTCCAGGAAGATGAACCAATGCAGTACCCAAGGCGAAAGCATCTGGGGTGGTCCAGCAGTCCGGAGCCGGAAACCCAGCAGGGGCTGGTGGGTCTGTCACAATGGTGAACAGTCACCTGTGGAAGTAATCGTGGGATTTCTTCACTCCTGCAGTCACCAGTGCCTCTGTATTGATTTGCACGTAGTTGCACTCAGCTGAAGACAGGGTGTGGGAACCATAAGCCATGGGGACCTCCCTGCCCTCAGGCAGCTGGTGTCCAAGAACAGCGCAAGCCCATAGATAGGGATAATACAAACTATGTAAGCCGCTCAGAGACCCATGGGAGGGGTTCGAGCGGGGTAGAAGTTGAAGGTAAATAAATAAAAAGGTTACTTGCTCAAGCTAAAAGATAAGAGAGTGAGCGAGAAGTGAAACCCAAAATTCCGGAGACATGAAGGAAGCATCCTTGACTCTCATCCACCACCCCCACCTGTTATGGCAGCATAGCTGACATTCTGCATGGGTGCAAAGACAGAAGGGCTGCACTATTGTTTCAGGGCAAGCAAATGGCTTGGGGTGGGTCTCAGAGCAGCTTACAATCCAGCTGGGACAGAGAGGCCTCTGGGCAGGCTCATAGCTACCATGGGGCCCATGGGGCCTGCCCCCCTAGTGGTTTTTATGGACCCCTCCTCAAGCCGTTGCTCCCCCTCCCTGCCAGCCACCTCACTCTGATTGCCTGTTGGCAGGGAGGATGAAGGCAGCACAAGCAGTAGCAGTGGCAGCAGAGAGGCTGTGTGTGTGTGTGTGTGTCTGTGGAGGGAAGCTACGGCCTCTGGGCATCACCCCTCTCTTGCCCTGGAGCCTGGGGGCTACAGGGCTGCCTTAGGAGTTCTAAGGAATTCCAACAATTAACTCAAAGTTAATTTAATTTACTTTGTTTACATTTGCTAGTCGCCCCCCCAAGGCCCCCCCCCAAAATCCCTAGCTACTACGCTGCCTCTGAGATAACTGCTTTGACAGAGCTTTCTCTCTAAGTGTGTGTGTGTGTTGTTGGTTTTTTCTGTCATGGGTAAGCCAGCATGTCTCTCTTTAAAAAGTGATGTGTGTATGCACCTCAGAGCTGGGGCAGGGGGCCTGGGGGAGGCAAGGAGGGGCTTCTCTCTCTCTCTGCATCGGGGCAGAAAGCGTGGGTGAGACCTCCTCGTGCCTCTCTGTGTGTGTGTGTGTGTGTGTGTGTGTGTGTGTGTGTGTGTGTGTGTGTGTGTGTAAGAGAGAGAGCTTCTCTGAACATCCTCCTATTTTATTTCTTCATTTAATCCCTGTCACAAATATATATTTTGGGCACGTAAACATATATATATATTTTAAATTGCTGCCGAACTCAGTGGTGGTGGTATCTGTAGTCAGGCTGCCACCTCAAAACTCTGGGAGGAGGACTGTGCTGCTGAGGACTGAGGAGGACTGTGCTGCTGAGATGTGCTGGGGGGGGTCCCTTCTCTTTCATGGGGAGGAGGGCTACAATTGTCAGATGCAGAAGGACTGGTGTGGTAGTCTCCTCGTGGCACTGCATGCATTTAAAACCACAGTCCCGTGAAGTGGGAGTAAACTCGCATTAACACAGAAGAGACAGGCATTGGATTTGGCTGCTTGTTGAGACGCAGGGAAGGAATATAGTATAAAGTGTCCCAAACAATCCTCCCTCTAAGCAACTAAGAAGGCAACTAGCAGCAGGGTTTCTTTTCAGGGGGCAGGCAAGGGAGAAGTCCACATGTGCTTCATTTGCATTAACTATGTGTGTGTGTGAGTGAGTGTGAAGTACCTTCAAGTTGCTTCCAACTTTGCATTCTTCCTAAAATGCATTTATGTTTGAAAATTGGTGGGCGCACGGGGGGGGGGGGGGGCACCAGAAGGTATCCTCGCCTAGTGTGCAAAAAAACCTGGGGCTGGCCCTGGGTACATACTATTAAGTATGACACTTAATTCGGAGGAACAGTTCAACAGGTGATTCAGCTTTATTTCAGCTCAGGAACAGTGAGAACAGCATGAAAGGCTTAGTCCTGCTAAGAACTAGACCAGC
Source organism: Gekko japonicus (assembly GCF_001447785.1). Taxonomy (NCBI): domain Eukaryota; kingdom Metazoa; phylum Chordata; class Lepidosauria; order Squamata; family Gekkonidae; genus Gekko; species Gekko japonicus. Next base: position 167,967 of record NW_015169233.1, on the reverse strand, counting down.
TAGACAGTTCAGTAGGCAAAACGGCAACTTATATACAATTCTGGCTGAGATAGCCACACCCACAATATTTACAGTATCCAATCACACTTTGTACATTACAACCAATCACAATGAAGAGATAATGTCCAATCACAATTACCTTACAGCACCAATCAAAACTATTCCCTCCAGAAGGCACACCAATGGTCAGTATTTACTTGTTTACAATCTGCATAATTTTATTTATTTTTATTTATTTAACTTTAGACTTGATATACTCAGGGGTCATTTCCTGCAGGAGCACATAGGAGCGGAGCTCCGGCAGTAAAGAGCCCAGGGCGGGCACATGCAACAAGCCCCACCCCCTGCTCCCAGAAGCCCTCAGTCAGAGCAAGAAGCAGCCAGGTAAACTCTCCCCAGCCCCCCGGTCCAAAACAGTCCAGTCGCACCTTTAAGACCAAGTTTTATTCAGGTACAAGCTCTCCCTCCTCTGTGAGGACAGATCTGCACGTCCCCGTCCCCCCCCCCAATATCTAGCCATCCAAAACAGTTCAGTGGAGCCTGAGCGGTGGGTGTTGCCTTCTGACACACTTCTGGTGATGTCAGGGGGTGTGGCATATGCAAATAAGTTATGCTAATGAGTTATGCTAATGAGCTCCTGCACCTCTTTTTCTACAAAATGACCCCTGGATATACTGCCCTAACCCCCAGGGGGGGGGGTCTCTGGGCGGTTCACATATATTGCATTCTAAGAACTGTACTCCTAACTTGGGCCACATCTAATGTTTGGGGTGGGACTGCCTACCGGCACCCTTGGTCGTGGGATCTTTGATGGTCTCTTCTGGGTGCTGGCCTGGCTCGGCGTCTAGCTCGATCTCTTTCCTGGTGGCTGGATCGACACGGTGTCCTCCAGGTCTTCCTGGTTGCTGACTCTGCACAGCATCCTTTAAGGCCTCTGATGTTTCCATGGCAACCACCGGCAGGATCGCGCAGGCGCACAGCTCATGTGTGCTTCCGTTCCCGTCCCCGTCCATCAGGCACCGTCGTGCCTGCGTCACACGCCGTCGCGCGTCTCTCACCTCCGCCGTCGCTGTTGCCCGATGTTTTTCCCTTCCGGCCACCAGGGTTCGCTCCGTCTCTGCCAGCACTCGCCACTGCCGCCGATACTGTGCCGCCATCCATGCCATCTGCACCGTCCATGATGTCTGTGTCGCCACCACACATCCTCATCAGAGGTGGGTGCCCCCTACCCATCTAAGGGTAGGTACCCATTTGTCTACTCGCATTGTTGGTGTTAATTGCTTTTGAGCCGCTGGGTTGGCGGGAGCTGGGACGAGGGCCGGGAGCTCACTCCGGCCGCGGTGGTATTCAAACAGCCGCAATGGCTGCTCCTGGTTGTTAAAGCAGGTGTTTTATCACCTGCGCCACCACTCCCTATTATGAGATATGCTTTACCTTATATCTCTCAAGACATAACACATACCATGGTCCAGGAAGCCAAATCCCTCTCAACGGCACCGTCTACGTAACCAACCATTCACCTCCAGTATCCTGTTCTCCCTTCCAGCTCCATGGCCCTCAACAGGTAAAATGGAGGAGAACACCACCTGTACCCCCAGGTCTTTCACCTTCTTGCCCAGAGTCTCGTAGTCCAATCCTTTCCAAAAGTCACTTTAGATTTGTGACATTTTTCAGAACTTCCAAATCTGGGAAGAAATTCTGAGAAAGACAATTTCAGAAACATCCTTAATTTGGGATGCTTTAATTTTCACAGCTAAATATTTGGCAAACAAACATACAGTTTTTATGGCCATGACCCCTTCTGAGCCAAGCCTCAGATCTGCACCATCATCTGACTCAAGCAGCAAGCTGAACACATAGTGGCTACCCAGGAGCAATGATGGCGGAGTATCCTTTCCTCTGTCCAGTCCCCCACAGCTATAAGTCCAATACACGTTTATAAAAAGTAGTATTTTATTAAAGCCATGATAGAGCAGGAACAAGTTCACTGTCCAGAATACCTGGGCCAGGCTGGGCAAGGGATAATCTAAGACATTCAAACAGGACATTAACCAATAATCTTGGTTCCCGCCGAGCGGGCAGACCCCTAGGTTCACACTCAAAAGCCTGAGAATCAACATTTCCTAAATCATAAACAATTACAGCTTCACACAGTAGCAGTTCATTATACTTCAAGCGAAGCGGCTCCTCCACACACCTGTTAACCTTGCAGATAAGCGTTGCCTAGCGTTTACAGACAGGAATGCATGGCACAAGACAATACACGGGGAAGACAGGGCATGCGCAGATGCCTGGCAGAAGGGGGGGAAAGGACTATTGGTACACAGTCTTCTATGGCAGCTAGCTGACATCCTCTTACATTGTGGCCACCTTTGTATCTGCTCAGCACGACAAAGTGGTTCTTCCCCAGGATCATGGATGGTTGGGTTAGGTCAGTGGACATTGCTTTTTAAAAAATATATATTTCTTATTTGAATGTCTTGGTTACAAACAAAACAATGGAGCAACAACACTGTAACTGTGTGCCATGCTTGTATAACTAGTGGAGTAATATCTAAACTTTTAACTACAAAAAGAAAAAAAATATTCATATTTGCTGAAATTAGTCATTGGAATTCAGAACTGGGCATTCAATTACAAACATCAATGAAATAAGTACAAAATATGGTGATTATAACAAAATGATCGATATTTTACGATGGAGGAATCGGTTAACATGTCCATTAGTGGGACCCACTTGACCATCACACTTGAAGAGTTGTCTTCTTTTCAGGCCACTGAGTCCAAGATTTTATCTAAAATAAAATAACCCCAAACTTTAAGATACCATTGATGCACTGTTGGGGGGCACTTGTCTTTCCAATTGGATGTAATGACGTTTTTAACTGTGGTCAGGAGCACTGAGATGAGATCTCTTGTGATGGTGGCGATTTTTACATTGTGCCATAAATTTAGAAGAATTAAAACAGGATCAGCAGGTATTGTCAGTTTGACTCAGGACTCTGACAGGTATTGTACAGCTCATTATTGATTCAATATAAGTTAAGATCTCTTGCCAGAATTGTGCTATGAATTGACAGGTCCATCAGTTGTGAAAAAAGGAATCCAGTTTGCTGTAGAGTTTCCAACATAGGGGAAATAGAGAGGGATTTATAAAAGAAAAATTAGGTGTCAGGTACCATCTTAGGAGAACCTTGATGGATTGCAGCTGAATCTGGAATGGGCCTGAAGTGTAAATTGAGGACCCCCCAGAGCTTTTCCCATTGTGTTTCAGGAAGTTGCTTACTTAAATCTCCATGTCAAGCTATCTGGTAAGTGGTTAGGGAGGGGTCAATTTCAAATAATAAAGTTTTGTGCATTGTGGAAATTAAACCCCTTTTAATTAAAAGTTTAGAAGCTAAAATTCTTTTGTAGCTTGTTAGGGGTCTTTTCAACTTCTCCTGAATTGCTTGAGAATTTAATGTGTGAAACCTGTAGATATTTGTACTCCAGGAGGTGGGTTTTATAAGTCTGTTCCAAAACTGTGGGGTTTTTTCCCCTATAATGTGTCCATTTTTTGAGATGTTGATGAACCGGGTTAAATTAGAGATTCACCAGTATTTATAAGAGTTAGGGTCGACACCCTGTACAAACCATTCCTGTCACTCAAAACTACTCATTGGAAACACTGGGGGTGCTACAAGTTTTCAATGTGCCTTTAGGTGGCCTGTTCTTGAAGTGTCCAATTGAGAAAGCGTAGTGATTTGGGCTTCTATGATGGAAATGATGTTTTAAAGAGTAAATTCTTTTGAATGTGCATAACTTATAATACATCAAGTTTTTTCCTTTCTATCAGAAGTTGTTGGTAAATTCTGCTGTTACATTTTTTATGTCTCCTCTAGAATTTGAATTCATTGTAGGAGTTCAAGTCTTTGTCTTTTTTTTAAATTGTAGGTGGGGGAAAGTGAAATGTATTTCCCTCTTATAATGACCTTTAAAAAGGTAAAGGTTCCCTTGCTCGAAAGCCAGTCGAATCCGACTCTAGGGTGGCGGTGCTCATCTCCGTTTCAAACCCGAAGAGCCAGCGCTGTCCGAAGATGTTTCCGTGGTCATGTGGCCGGCATGACTCAAAACCAAGGCGCACGGAACACTGTTACCTTCCCACTGAAGTGGTACCTATTTATCTACTTGCAATTTCTTGCTTTCGAACTGCTAGGTTAGCAGGAGCTGGAACTAGAGATGGTAGCTCACTCCGTCATGCGGCACACTTGGGTCTTGAACTACTGAACTACCGACTTTCCACAGCCTGCAGTTCAGCGTCTTAACCACTTGAGCCACCGCAGCTCCTTATAATGACCGTTAGGAAGTCCCATATCACCTCCAAAGATACATTGCACACCATGCTGTGATCAAAGAAATTTTGATGGCAGGTTCAATTGCTACAAAGGCTGTGCTGTCTAACAATAAGATTTGTTCAACATCCAGTTAAAATGTTTGTTTTTTAATTCCCTTCACCCATAAACTTAATGGTTTTTGTCATGGGCAGTGGCTAGAAAGTCTCTGATGGCTGCCACCACTCTGGTATAGGATGTGGACAGAAAGGAGTGGGTGCCGAGCACAGCGACGAGGATGATCGGGGGCCTGAAGACCAAGCCCTGTGAGGAAAGGCTGAGGGCAATGTGAGTCTAGAGAAGTGGAGGTTGAGGGGGGACATGTTTGCTTTCTTTAAGTATTTGAAGGGCTGTCAGAGGAGGGCAGAGAACTGTTCTGGTTGGCAGCAGGGGGTAGGACTCGCAATAATTGGTTTAAATTAAGGTCAGGAAGGTAATGGCTGGATCTTAGGAAAATCTTTTTGACAGTCAGAGTTGTGCAACAGTGGAATCAGCTGCCTAGGGAGGTAGTGAGCTCCCCCTTCTCACTGGCAGTCTTTAAGCAGTGGCTGGAGAAACACTTGTCAGGGATGCTCTAGGCAGATCCTGTGTTGAGCAGTAGTTGGACTAGATGGCCTGGATGGTCCCTTCCAACTCTGTGATTCTATGACTCCTCAGGAGAGCTTGAAGCATCCACCATACCCCATTATACGTTATTTTCTGGTAGGTTTAACTTTATAGGTGATCAAATGAGGTGTGAGGACCAAGGCAGAGTTTTATTAAAGAGATTTAATAACAGCTGTAGTTCAAAAACATGTAGGAAAAATGAGCACAGTAAAAGAAGAGAAGAAGAAGAGAAGAGATTGGATTTATACCCCATGGCCCTTCACTACCCAGAGGAGTCTCAGAGCAGCTTACAAACTCCTTTCCCTTCCCCTCCCCACAACAGACACCCCCTGTGAGGTAGGCGGGGCTGAGAGAACTCTGACACAAACTGCTCTTTTTTAAGGACAGCTGTGCCAGAGCTTGTGACTGACCCAAAGTCACATCAGCAGGTGCAAGTGGAGGAGTGGGGAATCAAACCTGGTTCTCCCAGATTAGAGTCCGCACACTTAACCACTACACCAAACTGGCTCTCAAAAAGTAGGTAAATCAGTAAAATAACAAATTCTGACATGTCTGACCATACTGTCCTAGCCTTCTCTAGGTACCTGGTCTCAGACTGACACCCATTTTGGATGAAGGATCCCTCTTTCTGCAGCAGTCTCACACCAGCCCTCCTCCCTGGAGAGAGAAGCCCCTTCCACTTGGGCAAGGCATTTTATTCCTTCTTTCCAGGCACTGCCCTCTACTCCTCTCAGGCTTCCCAAGTACTTACCATGATTTGGTGGGGGACACGGATGTCTTTGCAGGATCATTCCCGCAGGGACAACAGACGTGCCGCACCATGCCATCACCAGGAAGTGACGCCAGGCGACACTCTGGCAATGGGGCTGGAAACTCGATGGTACCATCATGTTTTCAGCCCCATTGCCAGAGCGTTGCCCAGCATCACTTCCTGGCGACAGCATGGTGCGTTACAGGGAGGAATGGTCTGGCCGGGGAGCATGTTTCCCCCGCCGGATCATGGTAAGTACTTGGGAACCCTAACTCCTCTGCTGGTGTATGTTTTCCCTCCAAATCCCCTGTTAGTCAATCATAGGGTACAGAAGGAGTCCAGGAAATGTAGGCCCTGATAGGTACTCCAATACAGGCTTCCCTGCAGCCACTAGGCCTCCCTAGAGCCTGTAGGCCGCACCACTATAGGCCGAGGGTCAAGACAGTTTTAGAAAACATGACTGCCACTCCCCAGGACTTGTTGTGGGGACAGAAAATTGGAGTGGAAGCCAGCTAGATGTGAAAACCTTTCCATGATGCCTTTTTTTAAAATTTCCTGCTGGAAAATAATATCCCCTTTCTGTTGTTTCAGAGAGGATTATATCCGTTTCGCTTTTGTTAGAGACAAAAATATTTGTCTAAATAGTAATAATAAGACAAATTTAGCAGTGAAAAGTTGCATTTCTTTACTGTCAGTAAAGGGAACTTCCAAGAGCTCAGAGTTCAATCAGCTTACAAGCGTTTATGTTCACACAGTTACAATATTCAGATCCTGCCTCCCAACCGGAGCGTTGCTTCCTCTTAATTTGCTCATTGGCTGAAGCTACTAAGAGTTACAACCCTTTCCGATTCACCTACTGAATTGAACCGCCCCTCCCTACATTCCAGCGCTCACAGGCTAAGTTTGTTTCTTAAATTACTATCAGGGGCGGGGGGGAGGGGGGAGGTTAAACGTTGTTGTTAGTAAATACAGAAGTTTTCACTCTCTGAACCTGAACGCTGAGTGGTGTAGAGAACGCAAGATCAACCCAGCCTCATAAATTCAACACTCTAAACGGGAGAAACGGGAGAAAAGAGAGTGACTTTTACTGAAGACGCTGCAGTCATTGATATAGTACTTGATTCCAGAAGCAGTTTTCTTCCGTTTTTCTGTAGATAGCTGGGTTTTTCCACTTACCTGATTTTAAAAGTAATACTTGGTAATAAATACTTTGGTGCCATATTGGACAGAAACACTATATTTACTTAACCAGATCATACAAGATATTGTCAGCAAGCTGCCAAAGAACTCTGTGTGGTGTACAACCTTCCCTGTCTAGGGTTACCCCCCCCTCATGTTCCTTAGTGATACCCAACTGCGCATGCTTGCTGGCATAATGAATCGCACGTCTGCTTGTCTCATGCATTCCTTTCTATGAACACTAGTGCTGCTTTGAACTATAGTAATCAGCAAGGTCACAGGTGCGGGGAAGAGTCGGCTTCGCTTAGTCTAAAATGAATTAGAGTGTGAGAAGAGATTAATTGTTTATCTTTTAGGAACTGTTGATTCTCAGGCTATGGGCGCGAATATGAGAATCCACCCGCGTGAGCGGGAACCATGTCCATTGGTTATTGCCAGTATGAATCTGCTTTATAATTCTTTGCCCCGACCATTGTAGTTATTCCAAACAGTGAACTTGTTCCTGCTTCATCATGGCTTCAATAAAATAATACTTTGCTACAAATGTGTATTTGATTGACAGCCATGGGGATTGGACTGATATATACCTGATAAACACACGAACCTCTTATTGGCTCTTGCTGTTCCCTTATTATTACACTGATTTCTATAATGAACTGTTTACATTATACAATATCTACGCTTGATTCCAATCAACTTTACAGTGGTGATTAAGGACTAAAATTATTGTGAATAAAAACTACCAATTCCTTTAAACCTTTTATAATTTTCATTCTAAAATTGGTGCTTAAATTAATTAATTGCTAATATAATTATTTTATCATTAATTACAGTGTTTTATTGTTCCTAAACTGGTGCTATAATTGCAGGATAAATTCATTGACTTTAAAACAGATTTCATTGATTTTACATTTTTAATTAGGGGCTATAATACCCTCATTGATTCTACACAGGAATCTCCTGGATTATATTTAAAACTAAGGCGCACTAATTAATTGGTTTTTGAAATAGATTTACAATAGTTTTTACTATTTCATTTTAATTGAATTGATTCCATAATTATATAACAAATTTCCAATTCTCTATCGGCCATTACAGCCTCAACCTAACCAAACGCAAGGGTGTAATTGGTAAGGCAACTTATTATTCTCTCTAATAAAGAGTGCTAAGACCATTATAGAATTTATTAGTCTCAAACTCAACGGAGATATACCCACTTTGTACTAAACTTTTCAAATCGCTTATTGTTGTTGGAGGACTCATATTATTACTTAATTCACAAGATCTTAGCTTTTCCACAAAGAGAGGGATGGTGCAACCACAAATAAAGATCATTTCGTCTAATGTTCGTGGTTTAAATAACCCCATCAAAAGGCGTAGAATTCTTAATAACATGACTTTTAAGACAGAGGTCCTGGGCCTAAGTTGGGTCAGTTCGGGGTTGGGACTCCCTCTCCCGGCCTTCGATGGGGCGCCGCTCATGCCGGTGTCGGGGGTTAGGAGTTTGGGAGTGCTCCTGGACACCACCTTATCGATGGAGGCCCAGGTGGCAGCCACTGCCAAGTCAGCCTTTGACCATCTTCGGCTGATGCGGCAGTTGGTTCCTTACCTTGACCGCAATGACTTGGCCACAGTGATCCATGCGACCTCAAGGTTGGATTACTGCAACACTCTCTACATGGGGCTGCCTTTGTCGCTAATCTGGAAGCTGCAGCTGGTGCAGAATGCGGCGGCCAGGCTGTTGATGGGTCTTACTAGACGGGACCATATCCAGCCTGCACTGAAGACACTGCACTAGCTGCCTATAGCATACCGGATTTGCGTCAAAGTGCTGGTTCTTACCTATAAAGCCCTTAATGGCCAGGGTCCAGCGTACCTAAGGGACCGCCTTTCCCCATATGTTCCCCCAAGAGCACTATGTTCCCCCAAGAGCACTACAGTCGGGGTCGCAGCACCTACTGATGGTTCCCACCCCCAAGTACATCAAGCTGGCTGCAACCAGGGCCAGGGCTTTTTCGGCGGCGGCTCCTGTCTGGTGGAACGAGCTCCCAGAACAGATTCGGGCCCTGCAGGACCTGGCACAGTTCCGCAGGGCTTGCAAGACGGAGCTCTTCCACCAGGCCTTTGTATAGGACCCGCCGCCGCCACTGTACCACCACCGAGCTGCCATCTTTGATGGTGGATTAGATCTGGAGGTGAGCTGGCCCTGGGCAGACGCCCAGACTCCTAGGTAACCAAAGAATGCATGCTGTCAGGTTAGGTTAATGAATGAACCCATCTTGGACTGAGAAAAACATTTTAACATCAAGAGCACTGCACTTTACTTAATGATTGTTTTTATTTTGTAATGATTGTTTTATGATGTTTTAACTGTTGTTATGGCAATTGCCTTTGTTGTAGCCGCCCTGAGCCTGCTGGGGAGGGCGGGGTATAAATCTAACAAATAAAATAAATAAATAAATAAATAAAACTGAATCCAAGTATAATTTTATTGCAAGAGACCATCTGAAAAAGACAGAACACTTAGTGTTTCACACCAAGAAATTCCAAAACCAATATTTGGCTCCTGGTAACTCAAAATCTCAGGGAGTAGCTATCCTTCTGTCTAATAATATACGTTTCACGCTAGCTTCCCTAAAAAAAAGATCCCCTAGGTAGGTTCTTGTTTATTAAAAGCCAACTAGAAAACAGACAAGTAACAATAGCCACCTTGTATGCTCCCAATAATGGGCAAATTGAATTCCTCAAACATACTCTAGCCAAACTTAAATCTTTTGCAGAAGGAGACATTATTCTAGGGGGTGATTTCAATATTATAGCAGATACTCACTTGGATAGATCCTACCATCTTCCATCATTGCAGAAACCTAAAAAACGTTACATTCCACTAGATGAAATAATAAAGAAGCAAGACCTTGTAGATATATGGTGTTGAACACATACAGGGGAAAAAGACTACACATACTTTTCAACAGAACATAATGTACATACGAGGATTGACCTCATTCTTCTGTCACCATCATTACAAAATAATGTTTCTTCTTCTAACATAGAACCCTTGAAATGGTCTGTCCATGCGTGGTTAGATTGTGAACTAACCCACTTTGATCTGAGTAAAAATATAGACAATGGACACTGAACACTTCTTTATTGGAAAACCAAACATTTAGGGAGGAAGTAGAAGAGGAAATAAAAGGTTATTTTGTTGCCAACACACTGTATGATATTTCTCCAATTGTAACTTGGGATGCTCTGAAACTGGTGCTAAGAGGAACCATCATATCGAAAGCCTCATTCCTGAAAAAACAGAAACAAAAATTAGAACAGAGCACAATAAATAAAATCAATGCTCTAGATAGTCAACACAAACAAACAGGGTAAAAAAACACTTTACAAGAACTAAATGTCGAAAAGAGAAGCCTAGCCTTTTTAGAGACTTCCAAAATTAAAAGAAACTTACTATTCACTAAACAAAAATACTGGATAAAATCATCACATACACTTTGACTACTTGCATACAAAATTGAAGAGCAGGCACTATCAAAAAACATCAAGGCCATCAAAACTTCACAGGGGGAAATTACTACTAATGCACAAAAATCATACACAGGTTTGAAGAATACTACACACAGTTATATGCAGCCAATCCTATAAATGAGAAAATATTTCAGGAAGAGATCCTAAAATTTCCTATCCCAGAGAAACTGAAAGAACAACATAAATCTTTCTTAGATAGCCCTATCACAGATAACGAAATTTTAGATTCCATTAAAGCACTCAAAACTATTAAAACGCTGGGACCGGACAGATTCCCAGCAGAATTCTTTAAAACCTTTGCACCACTTCTAGTGAAACCACTTACCAAGGCTTTCAACCATGTTCTAGAATCAGGCTCCATCCCACCTTCATGGCATCAAGCGACAACTGTTGTTCTCCCCAAAAAGGGTAGAGATCCATAACAGCCCAGCTCTTATCGACCCATTTCTTTACTAAATCAAGACCAATTTTTTTTACATCAATCCTTGCTAAGAGGATCAATACTTTTATTTCTGAGTATATACATCCAAATCAAGTAGGATTTATACCCACAAGGGACCTGGCAGACAATACTTTTAAAACCCTGAACCTATTAAGATACTGCACACATGCTAAAGTACCAACAGCCTTTCTCACTTTAGATGTGGAAAAGGCATTTGACACTGTGAAATTTCCCTACCTCTTTACAACTCTCCAAAATATGGGATTTGGAATTAAATTCTTAACAGCATTAAAAAGTCTCTATTTTAACCCCAGCACCAACATAAAGATTAATGGTTCTATCTCCAACATAATTAAACTAGGTAAGGGCACTAGACAAGGTTGCCCACTTTCCCCACTATTGTTTGCCTTGGTAATAGAGCCTCTGGCAAATGCAATTAGATCCAAAACTACAATCAACTTAAAAGAATAGGAATATAAATTGTCGTTATTTGCTGATGATATGTTACTCTATGTAACAAACCCTGTGACTTCTATTCCCCCATTACTTCACCTTCTAGACTCCTTTCAAAATGTATCTGGCCTTGGGATAAACAATTCCAAATCACAAATTCTTCCTATTCATATCAACAAAAAAGATCAAGGAATTCTGAAGGAAAATTTTAACTTTAGTTGGGTCACTTCGCACCTTCACTACCTGGGAATAAATATTCCTATAAACCTTTCTAGATTACTAAAGATTGACCACCATAAAATTCACAATGATCTGCGCTCTGATATCCTTTAACTGGAATAAATTAAACCTTTCATGGATAGATAGATTTCACCTCATTAAAGCGTTTATTTTGCCAAAATTTCTGTTTCTATTTAGAACAATACCTATAAACATTCCTCTTCATGTAATAAAAAACTGGCAGGCAACGCTTTGAAACTTCTTATGGGCTGGGGAAAAACCAAGAGTAGGTCACCAAATTTTGAGACGGCATAAAAATCAGGGAGGTTATGGGGTTTTTTTGTTGTTGTTCAGTCACACAGTCAAGTCCGACTCTTCGCAACCCCATGGACCAGATCACGCCAGGTTATGGTTTACCATATCTTATATGCTATTATAAGGCTATACAACTAACCAACACAGTTAAGATGCAACACATGAATCCTGTGCCTGAGTGGGTGCAACTTTGCTCAGATCAACTCAACTCTTCCACAGTAGAAGCTTTAATCTGGTATAATGTCTCCCTCTCTTCCTCTGGGGCAAGAGACAACATCTTTCTTTATCCATTGATCAATCTGTGGAGAACTTTCAGTAAAACCCTCCTTCCTAACAGATCCAGATATTCTACTTTCATTTATCAAACATGGTTTTCAGAACATGTTCATCCTAATATTCTTTGTAAATGGAAAGAAGCTAAACTATTCCGGTATTGTGATGTTATGAATGTCAAAGGTCTTCTTTCTAAAGCAGAAATGGAAAACAAGTTGGACCTACCCATACCTTGGTGTTGGATCCCCAAGCATCGAGAATAAATCCACGTTTTCAAGAAAAGCAAAATTTATTTCAAAGCGTTGAAGACATACTCAAACACGTTCTTTGTTAGAACTGGGGATACACAGTTAGGTCAAGCATAATAAAGGAAATTCAAACAGATACAGATCCAATGAATAGCATTCCCGCTGGCGGGCTAATGAAACGGTTGCGCGCCCAGTCCATGGGAACCAGGCAGAACATCAGACAAAACACAGGTGCAGTACTCATGAGAAAAGCAGTAGGCAAGCATTACAGCCTCTTCTCCCCCACACAACCTCCAGCAGTTATCTTGTGCATTCCAACGCAGGAGCAAGATGATAGAAAACAAGCCGGGTGCAACAAGGAAAGGATATGTACACAGAGGTCACAAGAAACAGAATGGCAGCTTGCTGACACTTGGTTCCTGTACCTGCAACTCCAACATGTAGTCAAGCCAAATGAATTTCAAATCAATAATCTCACTTCCACACAGAAAATGGGAAATCATCATATAAACATTTAATGTACAGAATAGATGCATGATACCTGCAATTTATGATCTAATGCTAACTGATAACAATCCTAAAACCCTCTCTTATCAGTCTGTATGGCAATAGGATTGTGACCTCTTTATTGATGAGGCTGCAAGGAATAAAATCTGGACAAAGAGAGGTAACACTCCACGCTCTTTACCAATGGATCTTCACAAGTTTAAAATCTTAACTAGATAGTATTTGACATCCCAGCGATTGTCTCGTATGTCTTCCAAATACCCTCCTCATTGCTGGAAAGGATGCAGACAAGAAGGGACATTTGCCCAATGTTTCTGGAAATGAGAAAAAATTAAGAAATTCTGGTTACAGGTTCTAAAAAACATCAAGCTCATTCTAGATATTGAGGTTCCCTTGAAACCAGAACACTTATTCTTAGGTATATGGCCACAAGAAATAGCCCAACATCATCACAAAGAAACATTAGACACAATGCTTTACACAGCTAGACTTTCCATAGCCTCATACTGGAAGGACCCTTCTCCACCAAACATCCAAATATGGTACAAAAAATTATGGGATCAATTCATTATGGAAAGTATCACAGATAAACATAATAGAAACAGTAGAACTCCTATTAACTCTAGATTCAATGCTAAATGGTAATCAATTTTGGAATCTTAGTCAAATGATAAATTTATTTCACCAACCTGAAATAACTATTTGTTGACAACTTTTTAGAAGCTTACATTTTAAAATGCAAAAAGCAATTACACTGAAATTTCTGTACTGTTTTACAATTTTTGAATAAAAATATAAATAACAAAAAAATAAAGTGTACAATCCTAAAATAAATAAATAAATCCATAAACGGACTTATCGCATCTGAGAGTTACTGCAGAGTCTTACACCCGGGTCCCTTGTCACCAGGCTAAATTAGGAGGTGATATGAAGAACCTCTGCCTGACACCTCAGAGAGCCACTGCCAGTTAGAGTAGACAGTACTGACCTTGATAGACCAAGTATTTGACAGAGTATAAATGAGGTACACGTGTTCAAACCATGGGTTTGTGGGCAACTAAGCCACACCACTAGTGGGAATTCAGATCAATAATGGAGCCTCAGGATTCAATTATGGGATTTGCCTTGCATCAGCTACTGAGCATTTGAAGTCTTGGGGAAGTTTCTTGACAAGCAAAGTCAAAGTGTTCTTCCTCTTTCCTGAGTTGCCACAGCAGTTCCCAAGCATACGGGATCAAAGTTCAGTTTCTTGCACTGAGGATAGGAAGATGGTTTGAGCCGCTGATGCTGATTAGTCACACCACCGCACCCGGAGCAGTGAGGACCATGAGCTGAGGTCAGTGCAGCAAAAAACACAAAAGAATAAAATTAAATGTGACAGTTTAACTGAGCAATAAGGGAAAAAAATAAGTGGCTCTTAATTGATGCTGAAATTATGCATTGGGTCCTCATTACTTGAGGTTTAATTCCCAAATAAAGAAAATTCTTCATTTAATAGTCTCTCACAATGACTAATTGCTACCTTCTGCCAGTCCCATAAGGTGCCCAATAGCCAAATTATCACTTCTTTATATTTCAGTAATAGCGGAGCTCTCTAATGAAAGACCTCAGATCACGCGAGCAGCTCATAAAAGAGTTTAATAAGACATATAGGAGTCCCGTACAACATGGGAGATCTGCATGGATTTACATTTTACGTTCATATTAATGTCAGGCGAGTTCCTCGGGATTCATGTAACTGTAATGAAAGGTTGAGGAATAACTTGAGGTCATTCAGTTCCTCTTGAATCCCCCCGTCCCACCCTTCCTTGTTGAGTGTCCGTTTTTGTCTGTGTAGGGGTGGGAAGCTTAGCGGCCCCATCTCCGTTCTTCTCCTGAGCAGGGAGTCTGGGAGCATCACCACCAGCAGGTTTGGCAAGTGAGCACCTGGTGCCTGACTGCTGTGACTGCCCAGTGACTGACCATCCCACATTCCCACTCCACGGCACCTGTGGGGGAGTTGGAGGGGTGGAAGATCCTGCCTACCTGGCAGCAAAAGCAGAGGGCAGTCTGGCGAGAGGTGCACGGGGCAGCTCGGCACGTTGATGGTGAGAGTCAAGGAGGGGTGGCTGCCCCCTTTTCTTCCCACCTCCCCACAGAGGTGATGGGTCTGCAAGGGAGTGGGAGGTGTGGAAGGGGCTGCTAAGGGTCCAGCCCTGCTTGCCAGGCCCATGCCAAGCAGCAGGACTGGAGGGTGGGTGCCCTGCTCCCAACTGGCAAGCTGGCAGGCTGGGTGCTCGAGAAGCCCTACTTGTGACTTCTGGCTCCACCCTCCAAGTGTCACAGCCAGTCTCCGGTCCACAGGCTTGTGCGTGTCACGCAGGCTCATCTCTGTTTAGGAGTCAGTAGACCACAGACGGGTGAGAGGATCAAGGGAGAATCCCAAGACACCAGCTGGCTGCATCTTATTTGTTTTATTTAGTTATATCCCACCTTTCCCCCCAATGGGGAGCCAAAGTGGCTTACATCCCTTTCCTCTCCTCTGTTCTGTTCTGTCCTCACAATAACCCTGTGATATAGGCTAGGGTGGAAGGGTGTGACTGGCCTGAAGGCACCCAGCAAGCTCCCATGGCATGAATGGGGATTTGAACGTGAGTTTCCCAGAAACTGCTCTGACCCTTTAACTGCTACCCCGAGCTGTTTCTCAGGGTCTGAGTCAAGGGGGGACCAGGCTGGGGAAGTCTAGGGGCTGAATGGATGAGGCCCAGACTTCCAGGACCTCTATCTGCATAGTGGAGACAGTAGTGAAGTGATCAGAGAGCTCTGTGTTTAGTGAACCTTTCCCTAGATAAAACCCTCTCCATCCCTCTCGTCAAGACAGGAGAGCCAGCTGTCAGTTCTTGTAACCTTGGGTGTGGGTGAAGACCATGAGAGATCAACATTTTATTTGCCAACCAAAAAAGGCTATTTAACCCGTCCATGGAAGAGACAATGCAGATTATTGTGTTAAAATAACGAGTCTGTATGAGTTAAAAAGGCACGTACAAGTCAGTCCCCTGAAAACCTGGGCTGCCATCCATAGGTTCATACAGCTTATTATCTGGGCTTCACACCCACTAGTGGAGGGTCTGTGACAAATGGAGGGTCTGAAATGGAAGGAGGGGCCCTCACAGCAAGCAACTTTCCATCACATAGATTTGTAAAAAAAAAATGGAAATAATTATTGACTGGGAGAAAATTACTGAGAATGGTAGGTTAGGGAAGTTTTCTAGACCAGCCATTTTAGATCCAGATCATTTAGATCACTGATTGATGCTACTGCAAAACTGAACTTTCCCTGACCACTTTCTCTCAATTTATGTACCTATCCCCTTGAGCTGCTCTTTGTCCACAATTGAAAAAAATTATTTTGTTGCCTCTGTGCGATCGGTGGCATTCCCCATAAGACAGCTGTTTGGCTGGAAGCCATTCTTGCCACGTACTCAGGCATTACTGGATTGCTGGAATGATTTTTTCACCTTTCTGAATGGATCTGGAAGCTGGCAGAGTTCTTTAAATCAGTTCTTCAGTTTTCAAATTATGGTAAAAGCCAGAGGTAAAGGTTCCCTTGCTCGAAAGCCAGTCGAATCCGACTCTAGGGTTGCGGTGCTCATCTCCGTTTCAAAGCCGAAGAGCCAGCGCTGTCCGAAGACGTTTCCGTGGTCATGTTGCCGGCATGACTAAACCCCAAGGCGCACGGAACGCTGTTACCTTCCCACCGAAGTGGTACCTATTTATCTACTTGCAATTTCTTGCTTTCGAACTGCTAGGTTGGCAGGAGCTGGAACTAGAGACGGGAGCTCACCCTGTCTTGCGGCACCCGGTTCTTGAACCGCTGAACTACTGACCTTCCACAGCCTGCAGTTCAGCGTCTTAACCACTTGAGCCACCGCAGCTCCTCAAATTATGGTACACACTAACAAATTTATTGGGGGATTTTTAAATCCTCCCTTTCCCCTGAGACACTTGGAGCAGTATATGTTGGAAGTCCCAGGTGTGATGTCCCTGCCTCAGCCTCCAGACTTCGTGGCAAGAGAGAGTAAATCCTGGACTCTAAGATCAAACATGGCAAACTCCTGTATTTGGTTGAATGGTTGGACTTTGGCTCCCAGCACCATGAATGGGTGGAAGTAGGGGATATTCTGGCCCCTAGACTCCTTCAGGAGTTTCACCGAGCCTTCCCGGACAAACCGGGAGGTCTCCCTGACTGACCGGGAGGTCTCTCAGAATGCCCAGGAGAATCACCTGGAATGGGCAGGAGATGGATTTTGGGGCGGGCAGAATGTCAGCTATGCTGCCATAAGGTTTATGGGTTTCAGTTTGCTCGTTTGACCTGTGTACCAGCCAGGCCCGCATTCCATTCCCTTCGGCGCCTCTACTCCTTATCACTGACTTTGTAGTTCGCTCGTGTAGTGTCTTCCCATATTTCAACTGTGGAACTGGTTTGGTTTCCTCGCCTACACTCCAACGGTTCTTCCCGCCCACGGGAGAGTGCCCAATTGGCCCATTGATGGGGGGGGCTTTTGAGTGTACTATATCTATACCTGCTTGCTTAGTATTAGTTATTCCTAACCGTGAATATGTTTATGCTACCATAGTTCTCACAATAAAGTAAAACCTTCTTGGAAGTGTGTGCTGAAGTGATTGACTGTGGGTCCTGACACCTTCCCACCAGCTTGTTGCCTTTCCACAAATGAGGTCTTCTGCTGGTAGCTCTTCTGCTGGTGGCTCTACTCAGAGACCTCGCCCACTCTTATAGTGCACTCCTACCACCAGGTGCTCTTAATCCCCTGCTGCCTTGAGACTGTTATTCACCTGGAGAAGGGCTGTGTGGCTCACCACCTGCCTCCTCGACATACAATAATCTTCCGCAATGTTCCACTACAGGTACCTATTTTTCTTGCTCGGTTGGCAGGAGCTGGGGCCAGAGACGGGAGCTCACTCCATCACGTGGCACTCAGGTCTTGAATTGCTGAGCTACAGACCTGCAGCTCAGTGTCTTAACCTCTGAGCCATCGCGGCCCTTGTGTAACATATATGGGAATGCAAAATAAATTTCAAGCCATTCCCAAACAGCCTTCTAGAAAAGGCTACAGTGGGAAATTGCACAACCTCAGAAGAGTTAACAGAGGAAAAAGCACTACAATGCTACATCAGGTTTTAATTTATGCTTTTATGATTTTATCTGTTTTTCTTTTGTGAAACACCCCTACCAGGTCTCTGGAAAAGAGAAGAACATGAGGTTTTATCACAAGTGACTCTTGGTGACTCTTGGTGACCCTGTCCAGGGGGCGTTCCAGGCAAGTGCTGATGCATCAGTGGTTTGCCATTGCCTTCCTCTGCAACCCCCCCCATCTTCCTTGAAGGTGTCCCATCCAAGTACTAACAAGAGCCAGCCCTGCTTAGCTCCCAAGCCCTGACAAGTTCACACCAAGTTGTGCTTTCCAGGCTGATGTGTTTTTTGATGTGCCAGTCTCCTCCGCACCTTTTTGAGTCTAGCCACGGAAAGGGTTAGTGTGTTCCACTTAATCTCACAAATGACTATGGCAGGACAAAAACTTCTTCTTCTTTTTTTATAAGTACCCGAGGGTACACTTTTATTATTATTTTTTCCATTATATACTACAGACATACAGACAGACATACAAACAACCCCCAACTACCCCCACAACATATAACATATAACAAGAGACTTTATTATTTCTTCTGCTTATTAAATTTCTAAATTCATTATCTATTTTACTAAGCTTATCTTTTCTGCGTTCTCAAATTACTACATTTATCTATCAGTTACATTTACATTATACCAATCGTAAAATCTCTTCCAAGTTTTTGAAAAGTCCATTCTGTACCGGCTCTCATCTCAAGTGTCAGTTTGTCATTTTCCGCCGTTTCAAATAGCTTGTTCATGTACTCTTGTTTTGTTGGCATTTCCATTATTTTCCAATATTTGGCATATACTATCCTTGCAGCTGTCGGCATATGAACTATCGAATACCTGTCTGCTTTGCAGGACAAAAACTTATAGTCAGAACAGTCCCAAGAACATATGAACAGCTAAACTATTCTTTTAAGCTCTATCATTTTTAAACGTGAATTAGAGTATCAGTAGTGCTGCGGTGCCTCAAGTGGTTAAGACGCTGAACTGCAGGCTGTGGAAGGTCGGTAGTTCAGCAGTTCAAGACCCGAGTGTGCCACATGACGGAGTGAGCTCCCGTCTCTAGTTCCAGCTCCTGCCATCCTAGCAGTTCGAAAGCAAGAAATTGCAAGTAGATGGATAGGTACCACTTTGGTGAGAAGGTAACAGCGTTCCATGCGCCTGGGTGTTTAGTCATGCGACCCACATGACCACGGAAACATCTTTGGACAGCGCTGGCTCTTCGGCTTTGAAACGGAGATGAG
>NW_015169233.1:147035-148541 GCF_001447785.1 Gekko japonicus | reverse complement strand
GAATACCTCAAAGCTTTTCTAGAGAGTCACAGATGCAAGGAGCAGCTTGGCAAGAGCCAGAGTAATAAAGGAGCAAAGGAAGGTGATCATTTAGTGTTTCTGTGTATCACATTTGCCCCAATGTCCTTCAATTAATGGCCTGTTGGAAACCACAAGTCCTGTGCTACACGTTATCTGAGCATATTTTAAAAGTTATATAAGAATCTCCTACCAGTGGGTGGTGCAGTTGCACACCTGAGCATTTGGGTTGGTTCCTGATTGTTATTAGTTCTTATTTATTTTATTTTTATTTATTTAAAACATTTGTTAGCTGCCTTTCTTCCTCATGGAGCTCAAGGTGGCTTTTACAGTGTAGTGCAGTATACATTTTACTTACAATGTAGTATACATTTGACTGCCCCTTGAGAGATCTGTGGCTGCAGCCAGTGATAGTTTCCAAGGTCTCCCTTGTTTCTGTGACTTTCCAGCGGCCTGATACTGATCTGGGAATCAATTTGGCTGTGTCCACATTTCTGGCATCAGTGGCTTCTCTGAGAGGATGCAAATAGAGGGTGGTGTTTGTAAAGCTGGGAGGGGAGGCACCATGGTGTAGCCCAGTCTCATCAAATTTTGGAAGCTGTACAAGGCTGGTAGTTGGATGGGAGGCCACCAAAGAAGACCCTGCAGAGGAAGGCAGCGGCAAACCACCTCTGCCTCTTACCACTTGCCTGGAAAGCCCCTTGCTGGGGTCTCCGTAAGTCAGCTGTGACTTCACAACACTTCACACATTTATAAGACTGGTTCTGCCCAAGACTGCTGGATCGTTAGATTGTTAAAGAAAGAAAGATAAAACACATGAAGTATAAATACATAAAATATATAAAACACAAAATTTAAAATCACAATCTAGGACTGCTAATAACAATCTAGAGTCCTGGTCACACGGCAAAGTTGCCGCAGGAGAGGCACGGGAGTCCCGCGGATTTTCCGGGCATGATCACACCCCAACATCTGGGAAGCGCAGTGCTCCCGTGGTGAACCCATGGCTTCCCGCCGAAGGTGCGGATTAAAAAACTAGTACTTATGAGGTACTAGTTTCCAGAAACCGCGGGCCAAGGGTGGGCGTCTGATCGCTTTTCCGGTGGACTTATTGTCAGCGAGCTGCCATCTCTCTGCTGGGACATCTCACGTCCCTTCCCTTCCCCCCCCTTGTTTTGCTCTCATACTTTTCCTCCTCTGAGGCAACTGCTGTAACCAAGGTCGCCAGCTGGTGAGAAGTGGGAGTTATGTCTTCGCACTCATGCTTGTTTAGGCTTACCCGTGTGAAATGAACTTGTGTTTAGGGAAACGGGCGTTACTTTCTCATGTACCTTCGCGCCCTTTCTAATCTCCCCGTATCCAGTGGGAAGTGGGACCATTGGTCCAAACCTTGTTCAAAATTCCTTTATTATACCTGTACTGCTGACTAACGTCATTCCAATCAATTCCTGTGTGTTCGTGATCAACCATGTCTTTGAAATAAATCTT
>NW_015169233.1:124869-141164 GCF_001447785.1 Gekko japonicus | reverse complement strand
GCACTCATGCTTGTTTAGACTTACCCGTGTGAAATGAACTTGTGTTTAGGGAAACGGGCGTTACTTTCTCATGTACCTTCGCGCCCTTTCTAATCTCCCCGTATCCAGCGGGAAGTGGGACCATTGGTCCAAACCTTGTTCAAAATTCCTGCATTATACCTGTACTGCTGACTAACGTCATTCCAATCAATTCCTGTGTGTTCGTGATCAACCATGTCTTTGAAATAAATCTTGCTTTACTTTTGAATGTGGATCTATTCTCATGCTTGGGGGATCTAACATTTATGTGGCATCCGGCGCCCGTCTCCGCAGGTTGTGCAACAGCGCCCAACAGCTCATGCGCACAAAGAGCGATTGCTAGTGCGATAGTGCGGAGCGGCTTCTGTGCCACGCTGCAGGATACCCATCTGGTCGGCATCTCCCCCCTAACCACGGGACCTCGACCGGGATGTGTGCTCGGGCAGCCACATGTTAGTTTCCTCCAGGGCAATTAGCCACGCCTTCCCCCGGCGATATCCGGCCCATGTGACCGGAGCCGTAGGATGTTATTATCTGCCAGTAACTGCTTAGTAACTTAATCAAACGAAGGTCTTCAGTGGTCTTCATCAGCCTCCTAAAGATCAAAAACAAGGGAGCCAGGTGCACCTCCCAGGGGAGGTTACTTTGTAACTTTGAATTCTAGGGGCAATCTTTTTAATATCTGTTCTGAAGGGTGAGGAGTAGACCACTTGGAAAAGTGTGTTACAGTATTAGTAAGTTGTATGTGATCTGAAAACAGTTCAGTCTGTCTATTAGGGATTCGATCACAATTTTGGCCAGTTCATGATTCATGAAGGGATGTTTGCAGACTGAAGGGCCACCACAAACTCCCATGAATTTTAAGGCAGTTTGTGGCCATTGGTGAAAAGCAGAAAGAAGGGGTTTCCCCACAAAAAGTGCTGGGGAAAGCAGAGGTCACAAACTGATAAAAACCAGTTCAGTTTGTGAACCAACATCACGTTTTGTATTGGTTTATGGTTCAGTTCATGGTTGAGCCACGAACCACGAACTGAACCACAAAAATGTAGTTTGTGCTAGTAGGACAACGTTCATGATACCAGGACAAAGTCTTTTCACTGTTGGGATCTGTGGGCCTTCCTCCTCAAAAAATTCTGAAAGAAAATACTAGTTCTGTGCCGTGATTCATGAAGGAACCCACCTTAAGCTTCAGTTATTAGTGATTTAATGAGGAGCCTCTTAATTATAACATCTGCTATTTTATATTATATTACGGCACCCCACAGAATCCTGCTGCTATAGTAGAGGCTCAGAAAACATTCCTGACACCAGTAGAACATCGGAGGCCATCAGGATGTCAGCTCCCATGTGGAGTGCAGGCTGTCATTTTAAATAGTCCTCGTTTTAATTCATCTATGGGGGAAATAGTGAAGCAAAGAAGTTATAATTACACACACAAGAAAACCCAGCATCCCAATTTGAAAAGCAATTTTCACTAACCAAACATTGTCCTCTGTTTTAATTTTTGACAGAATGTATCAGAATTGAATAGAAAAATATAGTTTCTGTTCCATATCCTCTCCATTCTGTATTACTTTACCATGGTTCGTGAATGATTTCAGTTTCCAGAAAGTATTGCAATCTAGTGCCCCAGAATTTCACGGCCATCAGGACTCTGCCTCATCACTAAATAGCACAGGACACACCGGATCTGATGGGGTTGTTGTTGTTCAGTCACACAGTCGAGTCCGACTCTTCGCGACCCCATGGACCAGCTCCCACCAGGCTCTCCTGTCTTCCGCTGTCCTCTGAAGTTGGCTCAATTTCATGATGGGGAGTGACTGTTTAAAAAAACCCCTAGAGCAGGGGTGGGCAAACTGTGCTCTGTGAGCCACATGTGGATCTTGGGGCCCTATTCTGCGGCTCGCAAAACCTTCCTCCCTGCTGTGCTCCCCCGGCTTTCAAAGAGCCCTAGATGGCTCTTTGAAACTGTAGAGTCGCACAGGCAATCCCTGTTCAGTCACACAGGCATGTGCTGCCTTGTTTTATCACTGCCGCTGCCCGAAAAGTAAGTGGCGGGGGGCAGTCTGCTCTGCTCCGGGGTGGGGGGTTTTTGGTTGTGCATGTGTGTGTTTGAAGCGTGCCTAGCTCACCCACAGCAGCTGCAGGTGACTGAGCTGCTCTGGGGTGGGGTGGGGTGGTTTGGCTGAGCGTGTGTGTTTGGAGTGTGCTCAGCTTGCCCTGGCTGGCTTGGAGAGGCTGTGGGCGACTGAGCTGCTCTGGGGTGGGAGTTGTTTGGCTGCGCACATGTGTTTAGTGCATGCTTAGCTCGCTGCATTGGTTTGGTGTGTGCTCAGCTTGCTTGTTGCCTCTCCAAGTTGGCCAGCCAGCTTGGAGAGGCTGCGGGCGACTGAGCCGCTCCAGGGTAGGGGTGGGTTGTTTGGCTGGCAGAAGGTGTTTGGAGTGTTTCTAAGGTTGGTAGCTTTGCTTGCTTAGATGGCAGGTGAGGGAGGCACCAGGCTGGCTCCACTCTGGCTCACCTTTGCAGTGCCCGCTTTTGTCTCTCTGACTGAAGCCTGTTGCTTTAGTGCTAGGAAAGAGCGGTTTGCTTTCCCTCTCATTTTCCTGCCTGCAAAGATTGTCCTGAAGGGCTCTGATATAGTCAAATCCTAGTCGTGACTGTGGCCCCAGTGGAGTGGGTGGGGAGAGGGGAAGCCCGCTGCCTTCTCCTCCCCCTACTTCAGCCACTGCGGCTGCCTGTGTGACGTTCAAGGAGGATACCATGCGGGGGGGTGGGGGAGACACGTGTGCTCTGTCTCGGGAGAGAGGGTTGTGTGTATGCATGAGGTCCTTCTTCCCCTCCCATCCCCCTTGTTCTGGGGTGGGTGGTGGGGTTTGTTTGGCTGGGGAGAGAGGTTTTCACAGCGAGCTCAGCTTGCCCGCAGCCTGGGTCTCTGGTAAGACTGGTGGGAAATGTTGGGGGGGCGGGGGCAGCGGAGAGCAAGGGGGTTTATAACTCCCTTGTTACCAAGTCCCCTGAGCTTCTCTGAACTGTGCCCTGAGGGATAGGTCAGGGACTGCGCAATTCCCTAATGCCTTAAAAATCAGCCTTTGGGGGGTACTTGCACAGCTGTCTGAGCTCTGATGAGTGCCCATGATTTCAATGAAAAGCAAATAAATACTTGAGTTTGTGAGTTCGTTTTTATACCCCGCTCTTCACTACTGCTCTCAGAGTGGCTTACAATCTCCTTCCCTCCCTCTCCCTACAACAGACACCCTGTGAAGTAGATGGGGCAGAGAGAACTGTGACTGACCCAAGGACACTCAGCTGGCTTCATGTGGAGGAGTGGGGAATCAACTTGTGATGTTGTACAATATGCTTAGATGTTTGTGAAATAGCCCTTCCTTATCAAACCAAGTTTCAATTGGAAAATTTATTAAACTCATGGAAAGTTGGCTCTTCTGTACTAAAAGCTGGAAACACCACAGAACAGTCATGTACCCCAAGAAACAAATTTTATCAATAAGCAGTAAGCCACTTACAGTAATCAAACCCTGGATACAAGAGGCAAACATCCCTCATCTTAATTTAGAATTGCTTTGCTATTTACAAGCTTTCTCAGTAAGCATTTGGAACAAAGACAATTTAGGTGTCACTCACACCTCTCACACATACACACGGACACACACTGCTCCTGCACTGGTTTTTAAAATTAAAGACAGTGAGAGACTCAATGAAATTGCTGAGCAGTCAGGTTAGAACAGATAAAAAGGAAGTACTTCTTCACCCAAAGAGTGATTAACACATGGAATTCACTGCCACAGAAGGTGGCAGCAGCTACAAGCATGGATGCCTTCAAGAGGGAATTAGTTAAACATATGGAGCAGAGGTCCATCAGTGGCTATTAGTCACAAGCAGGGTTTTTTGGGGGCCGGAGCATGCCGGAGCGCTGCTCTGGCAGCCCAGGAACAGACAAAAATGGTGGCATGGCAATCCCTGCCCGCAGCTCCCCACGTCAAAGTGCTAGGGCAAGGGGGAGGTGTGAAGAGCCCTGGAGCTGGGTCCCCCGAGCCTGCGCCCAAGCACTGGGGCCAGGGACAGGCCTGGTGAGCCCCGCAGCCGGGTCCCCTGTCCCCACGCAGGAGCGCTGGGGCCAGGGGAAGCCTAGAGAGCCCCACAGCTGGGTCTCCCAGGCCCGCGCCAGAGCACTGGGGCCAGGGGAAGCCCGGAGATCCCCACAGTGGGGTCCCCTGGGCCCGCGTAGGAGCGCTGGTGCCGGGGGAAGCTCAGAGATCCTTACAGCTGGGTCCCCCATGCCTGCACCGAAGCACTGGGGCCAGGGGGAGGCCTGAAGAGCCCCACTGCCAGGTCCCCCAGGCCCACACCAAAGTGCTGGGGCCAGGGGGAGGCACGAAGAGCCCCACAGTCAGGTCCCCTGGGCCCAAACCAAAGCCCTGGGCCCAGGGGCAGGTCTGGAGAGCCATGGACCACCTCTACAATCCGTTAGGCCAGACTGAGCTCTTCCTCCTCTGGAGACCGGCGTCTGCTGTGCTCTTTTGTGCGGCCCATCACCCAGGCTTGGGTCACAGCTTCGGGTCGCAGCAATAAATTATGCTTTATTGTTAGTGCTATGGTTGCAATAACATGGTCACTGTTAGGAATGATGAGCAAGGAACAAGCATACAATGATATAGAAGATTCCAGAGGAACCCCCCCCACACTTGTGGGCCAATCGCATGGAAAGAGTAACCGATGACCTCAAGGCGCTTTTCACTTCAGAGCCGGTATTAGTCCACCCCGATGAAAATAAAAAAATCACCATCCAAGTCAAAGCATCTGATGTTGCCATGGGGGGGGCGATCCTGCAAGAGGGGGACAATGGGCGGTTACACCCCATAGCCTACGTCTCCCACAAGTTTAATGAGACTGAACGCAATTGGTCTGTGTGGGACAAAGAGGCAGGACGTTGCTGGGGGAAGTATTTGCGGCGGTCCATGGCTCCAAACTCGCTGGCCACACAGGGTTTGTCAAATCCCTTTAGCTCTTACAAAGACAATT
Organism: Gekko japonicus; assembly: GCF_001447785.1. Taxonomy (NCBI): domain Eukaryota; kingdom Metazoa; phylum Chordata; class Lepidosauria; order Squamata; family Gekkonidae; genus Gekko; species Gekko japonicus. Next base: position 136,108 of record NW_015169233.1, on the reverse strand, counting down.
TTGGTGGCCACTCATACACAAAGATTTGTCCTCGTTCGTTAAGTCTTGCCAGATTTGTGTCATGTGTAAACCTAGACCGGGGAAAACCCCGGGGCTGCTGAAACCTCTCCCCACTTCGAGTCAACGATGGGAGGTGATCTCTATTTAAAGTCAAACGCCCATTTAAAGTCAAACGTCTAATCAATGATGTTGCTGTGGATCAAGAACTTCCTAAAAACTTGAGGAATATCTATTCTGTGTTTCATTTCAGCCTCTTGAAGTGGGACCCAGGTCCGAGTCCCTGCCGCCCAAAGAAGCTGGTGCCCCTCCTCTCATGGTGGAGGGCGAGGAACATTTTGAAGTGTCTAAAATCCTGGATTCTAACCGGAAACATGGCAAACTGTATTATTTGATTGAATGGGTGGACTTTGGATTCCAGCACCGAGAATGGGTGGAAGTAGGGGATATTCGGGCCCCTCAGCTTTTTCAGGAGTTTCACCAGGAGTTTCCGGGAAAACCGGGATATCTCCCGGTTTAGTCGGGAGATTGTTCTTTAGGCGGGCAGAATGTCAGCTATGCTGCAATATTGTTTATTAGCCTAGAGTTCGCATGCCTGTTGTATGTACAAGCTGGTGCCACATTCCTTCCCTCTCGCTTCTCCCATTGTTATCTCTGACCTTGTATTCATGCCTGTGTACTGTCTCCACTGTAATTAACCATGATTCTAGTTTCATTTCTCAGCCTGGGATCAGTTGGGTCATCGGTTACTCTTTCCCGCCCGCGGGAAACGGGGCAATTGGCCCACAGGTGGGGGGGGGGACCTTTTGAATCTTCTATATCATTGTATGCTTGTTCCTTGCTCGTCATTCCTAACAGTGACCATGTTATTGCCACCACAGCACTAACAATAAAGCAAAACCTTTCTTAGACATGTGTGCTCTGTTGTTTGGCTGTGGGTCCTGACACCGGAGGAAGACGGTTATATGGATGATAGTGGATCTTTTTACCAAGCAAGCCCATTTTGTCTCATTTAAGTCCATGTCTACAGCTCACCTTCTTGCCAAAGCATTCCTCCAACAGGTGTTCAGGCTTTACCCCACTAGATAATCTCCAACCGCGGGTTGCAATTTGTTTCTAAGTTCTGGAGGGAACTCATGGACCTGCTGGGGGTGGAGTGGGGGCTGAGTAGTGCTTACCACCCAGAGACTGATGGCCAGACAGAACGGGTCAATCAGACCCTGGAGCAGTACCTCCGATGCTTCACAAACTATCAACAGGATGACTGGGAGGGGTTCCTCCCTTTTGCCGAGTTTTTTTACAATAATGCATGTCGCTCATTCATGGGGGTCTCCCCGTTCATGGCTGTTTATGGATATGAGCCTCCGCCTTTCCCCTTCCTGACTGTCTCTACCCTGCCTGCGGGGGATGTGGGTGACTGGTGTCAGCATTTGCGTGACTCATGGCCGGTCCTGTGCAAGACTTTGGATAGGGCCAAGGATGCATACAAAGTGCAAGCTGACAAGAAACGTTCAGAGGGCTGGGACATCCAGCCAGGGAAATCGGTCTATGTTTCCAGAAAAAACATTCGGGGTCTTCACCCTACACATAAACTGGGGTGGAAGTTTATCAGTCCTTTTCAGGTGCTGCGTAATTTCAATTACAAGACTGTTGAGCTTGATTTGCCTAAACATTTAAAGTTTCTGCGTCCCATTTTCCATTTCAGCCTCCTAAAATGGGATCCTGAGCCTAATGTTCGGAGACCCCAACAGGCACAGCCGCCAACCCCTGATGGTGCAAGGCAAACCACATTTTGAAGTGGCTGATATCATCAAGGCCCCTCTTAGTCGAAATAAGTTTTACTATTTGGTGAAACGGTCTGACTTTGGGTCGCAACGTCGTGAGTGGGTGGAGGTGGGTCACATCAAGGCCCCTGGTCTACTGTGCAGGTTCCACCTTCGTTTTCTGGATAAACCGGGGGGGGGGAGCACATTCTCTGGAATGTGTGTGGGGAGTCCCCCTTGCCTCTGCCTGTTACACTAATGAAGTCTACTGTCAGGGTTTTATCTGCTTTTGCTTCTCCGACCTTGGGATGTACCAGCTGCTACCGACTCAGTTGGAACAAACGGCTTCTACTTTTGCCCGCTCTCTTTCCCCCACGCGCACAGACTTTGCTTATTGGCTTTTGCTTGTAAGAGGGGTGTTTTGAACCTAGTATAATTCAGGGTGCCCTGCTGCTTCGGGCCATTCCTGACACAAGAAGTACATGTGTCATAGTTATGAAATACCAATAAACAGAATTCTTCTTATGAAGCGCTGTGTGGTGTGAGCTGACTATTGAACCCTGACAATCAATAGAGTTGGAAGGGACCTCCAGAGCCATCTAGTCCAACCCCCTGCACAATGCAACAAATACCCCCCCACACACCCTCAGTGACAAGAAGATGACCAAAAAAACAACAACACAACAACAACCTCCAGCATCCTTGTCCAAACTGGTCTGAAGAAAAATTGCTTCCTGACCTCAAAATTGCAATCAGCATGTAAGAAAGGGCCATGAGAAACTAAGAAAGGGTGTGTAAAAAAGGGCCATGAGTACTAAGCACTGAGGCAACTCTTCCCGCCCTCCCTCTCATGATCTGCCTAAGTTCAGAGAATCCGCATTACTGTCAGATGGCCATAGAGCCTCTGTTTGAAAACCTGATTGGTTCTAGCCCTCCATGGCTGATATTTTGTAGCGATGCCTAACAAGTTTGGGGACCCCTGCTCAACATAAAGGGAAATGAGAGAGGTGGTGTTACATTTTGGGCCAAGACTTGTGCTGTTGTTCTACCCAGGGTTTCCAGAATGCAGAAATACAGTAAAAAAATAAACTCAACAATAGCAAGGTCAAGGTCTACAAACCAGTCTGTAGTCAGAGATCACAGATCCAGTACAAAGGGCCGGGTAAGGAGGGTCAGGGCTGGGGAACAGGTGCAGGATGCAGGATCTGGGCCACAGACTGTAAGAGCAGGCACAGGTTACCAGCAACAAGGTATAAGGCAGCAAGTCAAGGCAGAGCTTTATTTGCTAAGCAGGCCAGCTTCACAGAGGTGTGGCAAGCAAAGTTGCCACACCTCAGGATCCACAGCCCGCTCCCTTGAACTCTGACTGTAGCTCTTTGCCTTTCACTTTGTCTGAGCCCTAAACAGGAAGAGATAAAGGCAGCATAAGCAGCTGTGAGTGCAGGGAAGAAATAGGAATCAGTAAGAGGAATTTCCCTGCAGAATTAATCTACCTGTACAGTTTATATCTTGGAGATACCAACAATTAATTAATCAGCACATCTTTCTAAAAAGGAAGTATTGATCTGTTGTTTCACATGAAGCTCGAGTATTAGACGGAAGATTAAACAATTACATAATGTTGGAAGATGAAAATTGGGCTTCTGAACAAACAAGGGCAGGCATCAGATATTCTGGGAAAGGTGGATGTTGTGGAGGGGATGTGTACATTTTATTGGGAGGGGGAAATTAGAATGAGGAAACATAAAATCATGCAAGTGAACAAAACTGGACCAGCATCCCCTGCATGAAGACAGGAGGCAACAATAGATTGATGAAACTAGGTTTTATTAAAAGGCTGATTTGCATTTTGAATCTATCCCCTCATCACCCTGGTTCCAAACTCGGTCAGCACTGTATTGTTTTGCTTCCTGGTGAGAGGAGTCTCTTTGTGCTCACGCTGCAGTGATTCTCTTATCAGTGACTAAAACAAATATTATACAGATAACACGGAACCCAAATTTAATATTGTCCTGTTTTGAACTAGAAATTAGCGGATTTCCACTTTGGTTTGACTTATAACTATCTTTCTCAAAATTACCATTCTGCTATAACAAGCTTAAACTGAAAACTGAGTGGTTAATTACCAGCTGTGGAAATTTTGGCAAGCTCAGCATCCTCTGTCTTACTAACGTTTGATGCAGCAGCAGCAGGTTAATCAAGATAGTGCGCTTCGGAATTCTAAATTATTATTTGGATTTGTTTTAGTGCATGATGTGGAGTTCGGAAAACTTTTCTGCTAATTGGACAACTTTTCTGCTTTTTGCTAGTCCGCTCAGTGTTTTCTGCCCTACTAACATCTGATTCAACAGCAGCTGGCTAATTAAGATGGTGACCTTGCTACTTAGAGTGTTACTGTGCAAGATATGACTAAAGTAGGGTGATTTAGAAACTACCTAACTTAAATAATTCAGTCCAGACTAAGGAAATGACTATAAAGCAAAACAGTTGGGTGTCATTGGGGGAGAAGGGAAGGCAACAGAGATCTCCCTCCTCCCCTCCCTCCCTTACCAGTTGACTGCTGTAACCTCAACTATGGGTAAAAAAGGGTGTGTGTCCCTTCAAGGAAGAAGGGTCTCCGCCATTGAACAAACAATTGAGACTGGAGGATTTCTTGGACCCTATAAAACTACAGAATAGATGCACCTGTCTCAAGACAGATGCTGACGGGGATGAAGGGGAGGGCTGCCCAGTGGCTCAGACCACCTCAAATGCTGTTCAAGGGGATAACCAAGAGACAAATGCTCTGCCCCAGCTGGAGCCTTGGTTTAAAACTTCATGCAGTATGGGGCTGGATGTTCTAGGCAATCAAACTACGTTGGCTGTACAAACAGTTCAAAATGTTTTATCCAATATAAAACAATTAAAGACTTCATCCAAAAGATATTTGTTGCCTCACAACAATTCAGCAGCCAGCAAATATTTGTGCGATAGGGGCCCCCAAGGGACATGACTTTATCACTGATATTGTTGCCCACAGGAATGACAGGAACAAGTGTTCAAATATGGAACACCTAGTCTCACCAAATGACCTAGGAGTCATGAAGAAAACCACTAAAAATTAGTCTTCAATCTGAAAGATATGGTAGTGAGCATCTTCCTTTATCAAGGAAATCATATTGATTAGTCTATCAAGTGGAAGGCAACAAACCATCTAGCAGCCCTTTTAAACTTTGCACCATCAACAATTGATACCATCACTTCCGGTTTATGGTGACACGCTGAGCAGACTCATCTCCTGGACCTTCCGGGGATGAAATCTGCGCACCAGCAGAAAGGAGGAGGGGCGACATCTCGCTACCCCCCCGGAGCCTGATTGAAAGGCTCCTAGCCATGGGACTTTTGAGAGGTGACCTCTTCGCCAGTGCGATGCTGGGGAATTGAGGCACTTCTCCATCCTGACGGTCCTCCTGCTGTGTGTCTGTATGGAACTAGTGACGCTGACCGGGACGAGTGCTGGAGATCGAGTGGTCTAAACAGAGTTACAGTGAGGTCGCAAGACCGACTATGAACTGTGAGTCGGATTAGAGCGTAATTGACATTTTAAAAAGAAAGCTCCCACCCCAAGGACTAGAAAAGAAAGCGAGCGGGGGAGGGGCCCCTCCCATGCGCACGAATTTAAATGTGAGACTCGAGAGGGGAGTGGAAGTAAAAATGCTGAAATCTGTTGGGAGAGACTTACCAGGGTGTAGATGGGCATTTGAGCATATATTCAGAGACTTTAGCAAAGCTTCGAACAGTAAACAATCCATAAAGATGGTGGGGAAGAGGACTGAGAAAGAAAAACTTTCAAAAGCAAAAGTAGTTGGGAGCCCTCATCTGGAAGAAACCACCGAGTTGGCTAAAACATTGGCAGAATCCCTGCACCCCCTGCTGGACCAGATGACTAATCTCAAGGAACAGCTGTCAACGATGAACCAAAGCATCACTACTCAGCAGCTTCAACTGAATGAGACTCTTAAAATCATGGAGCAAACAACTGAGAAAGTGAAAGAAGTTGACGCCAGTACTCAAAAGGTGAAGAAAAAGATGCAAAAACTGGAAAAGAAGCAAGTCTCTACAGAAGAACAACTTTTACAGCTACAAATAGAGAAGGCAAACCTGGTCCTTTGATTCCAAGGTGTCCCAGAATTCAAAGGCAAGAATCTGAAGCAAGTGATAAGCGATGCATTAGCCCCAGTGACAGATTTGAAGGCGGAGTATCTTATGAGATGGATGTGGCCTACAGGTCTTATTCGTATACATAAAGAAGAAGAATCTGCCTGGGGAAATAGTGCCATTCTCAAAGAGGCATGTGAGGGATTCTATCCTGTGAGCGACTGCGGGGTCACCCTTGAAAATTGGGGACAATACCATCAGGATCCTGAAAGACATCCCATTTGAAATAAGACAAAGGAGAAAGAAATATAAAGATTTAATTATTTTTCTTCAAACAAATGCAATTGGCTACAGGTGGTTATTTCCAGAGGCATAACCTTCAAACTTCAGGATAAAAAAAGAAAAGATTGACTCTGTTTCCAAAGCACGGGACTTTTTGAGAATCCAGTTGGGCAAGCCAGAGGAGGTGGATAAAGAGGAGAAGGACAGTAAGGAATCCCAAAGCTATGCTTTTGATTAATGGGGAGAAATCATCCAATATTGGTATTTGTAGGGGCACAAGACAAGGGTGCCCGCTCTCGCCGGTATTTTTTGCATTGGCCATGGAACCCTTAAATGTCTCCTCTTTACAAGTTATCACCTGACACAGAGCATGAATAAATAAGACCCACAGCAAAAATGGAAAGAAGGAATAAATTAGATACCCTATCGGTTAACGTGAATGGCTTAAACAGTCCTCAGAAATGTAAAAGGATTTTTCATCAATTAAACAAACTAAATCCCAAGATAGTATGCATACAAGAGACCCACATAAGTAAGAAAGACGTAAATTATCTAAATTCTAAGAAATTAGAAACTGTATTTTATGCAGCAGATGAAAAAAGGAAAAGAGGTGTAGCCATCTATGTAAAAGAAGACCTAAACCCAGAACCTGTATATACATCAATAGATGGAGGAATAGTTGCAATCTCCATAACCCGATATGATTGTTAATATATATGCTCCTAACCAAAGTCAGGAGAAATTCTATAACTTGTTATAAGACATGGTGGCATCTCAAACATATGATGAACTATGTATTATTGGTGATTTTAATGTGATATTTGACCCGGATATAGACAGAAAAAAATTAAAGAAAAATAAAAGATGGGGAAACATACTCCCAAAAACATTCTTGGAATTAGCGGAAGAACAAAATATAATTGATTTAAGGAGAGTGAGAAACTTAGAGAAAAAAGATTTTACCTTTTTTTTCAAATAGACATAACTCATGGTCAAGAATTGATATGGTGTGGGCCTCAATAACATTAATAAATGAAGTTAAAGAAATAGAAATACTTCCTAATACATTTGCAGACCATAGTCCAATAGGGTTGAGACTGCAGGGTACTCAGAAGAAAATAAGATGGTACACGAACAAAAATTGTTAAGAGCGATTTGTAGAAAAAATCAAAATAGAAATTAAAGATTTTTTTTTTAAAATGTTCAACCGGAGATTTCAATTTTGACAGTTTGGGAAACATTTAAAGCCTATATACAAGGGTTATTTATTAATGAAGAAGCATGGAAGAATAAACAGAAGAAAACTCAATATACAAAACTGTTAAATCAAGTTAAGCAAGAAGAAGACAAATTGAAGAAAGGTAATGACATCAAGGAAATGATCATCAGATGAACCTCATTTTATTGCAAGAAATAGCTAAAACATGGAATATACAAAACAATTTTATTTTGGGCATGCCAATAAACCATCTAGATGGTTATTTTACGAATTAAGAAAAGAAAGAACGAAGAAGTCAATTAAAGTGCTAAGAAATGATAAGTAAGAAGAAAAATATGATCTGCAAGAAATAAAAGAAGTAGTAGAAAAAATTTATAGGAAACTATACGAGCAAGAGATACTGAATCCCCAGATAACTAAAGACTACATATCACGATGGAATAAGAAGACCTTTGATGAAAAACAAAAATGTTATTAAATGGCCCAATATCTTGTTTCGAAGTAACAGAAGCAATTAGGAAACAGAAAAGAAATAAAGCCCCAGGACCGGATGGTATACCAACAGATGTACATCAAAGGTTTGAAGATCAAATCTCACTTCCATTTAAAGATTTATTACAAGATATAGCAATAAAAGGAAAAATGCCAAATTCCTGGAATGAAGCCATGATCACCCTAATTCATAAGCCAAACTCAGATGAGAAAGATATCAAAAATTACAGACCAATTTCACTGCTAAATGCCAATTATAAAATATTTGCATCTATAATTGTGACAAGGCTGGAAAAAGTTTTTAATGGATATTATACATCAAGATCAGGCAGGCTTCTTGCCAAAAAGACAGATTAAAAATAATATAAGGGTGATCATGAACGTGTTAGAATACTATGAGGTACACCCAGGAAAACAAGTAGCATTATTATTTTTAGATGCGGAGAAAGCCTTTGATAGGGTAAACTGGGACTTTATGTTACAAAAGTTTGCAAAATGGGATTGTGGTGAAAACGTCTATACAATGATAAAAGCAATATATATTACCCAAAAAGCAAATGTGATAGTTAATGGTGATATGACACAAAATATACAGATTCAAAAGGGTACGAGGCAGAGCTGCCCATTATCACCATTACTGTTTATATTTCTTTTGGGAAAACTGACAAACTTAGTTAGGGGAAACAAACAGATATTTATATTTATTTATTTATTTATGCTTTCAATTTAATACCCCGCTCTAATCCCATAGTTGGGGTCTCTGAGCGGCTTACAAGTTGCTTGGTGCTAATCACCGTTTCTGTCCCTAACTACGGGCACACAATGTATAGGGGAGAGGGATCTCCTACCAGCACCCCCTCTGTGGTGGTCATGATGTTCTCTCTGTCGGCGGTTCGGCTTGGTCAGGCGAGACTCGGGACCCGGCGGAAGCATCTTTATCTCCGGCGCTCGGTGGTGGTGCGCTCCTCCAGACGCGCGACTTCGCCTGCTTCCGGCCCAGCTCTGTCCTTTCCGGCTCCGCTGGGCTGGTGCTTGGCGCCTGCGCACGCCCCCTCGACCTTCACAGCAGCCGTCGGTGTGTTCCTCCTTCGCCACCAGGGATCGCTCTGCTGCACAGCTCCCGATCGCGCCCGCCTGCCGCCGCCATGCCGCCGCCGCCGTCCACGCCAGGATCTCCGCCGCCACCGTCATCGTCGTCACCTTTGCCGCCGCTGCCGCCGTCCTGGACCAACCACACAGGGTGCCCCCCATCCTTCTAAGGGTGGGTACCCATTTACCTACTTGCAATTAAGTTGCTTTCGAGACCGCTGGGTAGGCGGGAGCTGGGGTGAAGGTCGAGAGCTCACCTCGACCACGGTGGTACTCGAACAGCCATAGTGGCTGTTCGGTGATGTTACAATGCAGGCACTTAACTGCCTGCGCCACCGCCCCGGCCTAAGATAAAAGGCCTAAGTTTGCAGACGATCTAGTCTTTATAGTAGAAAATCCTATTGAATTACTTCCCCATTTATTGGAATGAATTGAGAGTTATGGAAAAGTATCGGGTCTTAAAATTAATTATAACAAAACAAATATTATAACGAAAAAAATGTACAACAAAACAAATAGAGCAGATTCAAAAGTTATCTTTTATGAACATTGTTAAAAAAGTAAAATACCTAGGAGTAATGATAACCAAAAGAAATAACACACTAATAGAAGATTATACAAAACTATTTCAAGACATAAAAAAGATTTATCAAGGTGGGGAATGTTGAAGCTATCTTTTATGGGGAAAATAGCACTATTAAAGATGAATATTTTACCTAGATTTATTTTTCTTGCTCAAAACATACCAGTCTTGGGGAATGTTAAATTCTTTAAAGATCTAGATGCAATTTGTAGACAATTTGTATGGTCAAATAAAAGTGCATGTATTAAGTGGAAAGTATTGCAGGATAAAAAAGAGAGGGGGCTTTGGACTTCCAAATTGGAAACTATATTATTCCGCAGCGGTAATGGGATGGATTAAAGATTGGGTAATGTTAGAAAATAAAAGAGGGTTACAACTTAACTATGGGATGGCACGCATACCTATGGTAAGAGAAATTCCTCTCTGAAATCCAACCATCAGTTTCTTTTCTTCTTTTAGGAATTTGTCATCTTTTTTCAAATCAATTCCATTTTTCTCAAAAGAGAGGAAGGGCAAAAAAGGAGGTTTTGAAAAAGTCAGAATTTTGCTCTGCAGATGTTCAGAGGCATACGATGCCTTTCCAAAGCACCCTGACTTCCTGCTAGAGCACCACCTGTGGTGTGTAACATTTTTTTAAAAAAATACTACAAGGGCTGAAATTACAGAAGGGTTCACAGAGGTGCCCTCCTGTTGGACACATACCTTTATGTGGTTTGTGTGCATCAACAAAGCTGAGAGCAATATTGAAAGGGCTCTAAACCCTTAGCATAGTCACTCAAGACAGGATGGTCACAGGCTGCCGAGACACCAGACTAAGATGCCTCAGCCCCCTTTGGGGATCAGTGGAGGAGAACAGGCAGTGCCGACGGTGATGGAGGCGGAAGAATCCTTGCAGGGTAGCTACTGGGCAGCAGCAGTAGTGGAAGGCAACAGTGGCAGAGGATCTTTCACGGACAACAGCAGTGACACTACAACTAACCCTGGTTAGTACTTTGCAGAAGAAGGCAATGTTAAACCACTTCTGAACAACTCTTACCTCAAAAACACTTTGATGAGACAATCCAAAATGAGAAAAGAAAGCTATAGTGCCGGAAGATGGAACCTCCAGGTCAGATAGCACTCAATCAGCTGCTGGGGAACAGCTGAGGACAACCACAACTAGACCTATTCTTAATGACGCAACTGGACTAAAGCCAAATGGTCATTCATTTGTTGACATGAATGGATGCAAAAGGAAACTCCAAAGCTTTTCAGTGCAATGCACAGAGGTGTAACAGAAAACTACAAAGAAAAATGAATGAAATTCCATTTCTGAAAGAGAAATCAATAGATGAGGAATCAATAGCTATATCCAAAGAAGTGAATTTTGGGGGCAAGTTCCACACAGACACAAACCTTGATCATATATATGGTGTTTCCCCCCAGTGTTTTATCAGTCTGCATAGGCATATTGATCATACGGAAGGGGAAGGGTCATATGAAGTGAAGGACCAAAAGGGATGGCAGAGTGCAGATATGTGGTGCTCCGTATGAAATTCAGAATGCATTCCAGAATGTACCATTCCTAATGAACAAGTTGTACTTTGGAATTCAGACTAGGTAGCTGTGAACATCAACATCTGCGGATGAGTTTGTCAAAACATATATAGTAAAAAAATGAACAAAAGAAACTACACA
>NW_015169233.1:104441-124824 GCF_001447785.1 Gekko japonicus | reverse complement strand
CAAGGTACTTTCTGGAAAAAAGAGCCCTTACTCAAGGCAGAATTTGAGGACACCCAGACATTGATGAAAAGGGCCTTAACAGGTGAGTTGTAGCATTCTTAACGGTGTCATGTCAGCCTGTAATTGTAATGAGATAGAAATGGGAGGAAAGATAACATATGACAGTATTGGCACACTCTGTCATCTTGGCTACAAGGAGATGATCAGCAGGGTGCTGAGGAAACTCCCAGTGGAAAAAAGAATCCATTATTGTAATGTATGAGATGCCTTGAAAACCATTATGAGCCAGCACCCTGCTGCTTAAGCTGGTTGAGTGCATTGATAACCAGGTAAGAGCTGCATTATAGAAACGTAATAACTGCCAAATGGCAACAAGCATCTCTCCTATTATATAAAAGGGTAGTGGTCTGGCAACATTCTATGCTTGCCAAAATCAGTTGGCTCTGTGATGTGTCAATCACAAGGTGTCTCTATCCACTGGCTGTGTTGCCTGAGTTCTCTCCCACCCACTGCAGCCTCAGCCACTCTTCTCTGATTGGGCCAGCATTTCAAGGTCATTTGCATATGGATTTCACTCCATTCCGCACCTCAAATTCCCCCCCCCGAGACAATTGGAAATGTCAGTTGCACATGCGATCTGGTGTATTCTGAGGTAAAATATGTCCCCACTCACAACACATCACTTCCCCTTCAAAAGAAACAAACCCAATAACACAACCATGCCACACCACAAAAAAGACAGATTGCAGCACAAACAGAATACCACAAGGCAAAAAAATGATAGGAAAAGGTACCAGCAGTCACCCCATTACTGCCACAGATATGTACCTGAGAGCGCATCAGAGGATGGTGTGCAGGTCCCAGGTTCATGTTATAAAAGCTGCCTGGAGGATTATGGACCATTCACAGACTTTCAACCTTAACATACCTCACAGGGTTGTTGTGCGGATCATACGGGGAGAGGAGAATGATGTCAGCTGCTTTGGTTCCCACTGCAGGGAAAGACTGCCCTTGCCCTAGGCAGAGGCTGTGGGTGAGGGGAGATATAAACCTGAAGACAGACAGGCAGGTAAAGGTAGGCTGATGATTTCCTGGAAAGGACACAGGGTTGCTAACTCCAGGTTGGAAACTTCCAGGATATTTTAGGGATGAAGGGTGGGGTCTGAGGGGGAGGAAGAGGGGGACCTCAGACAGATACAATGCCATAGACCTCACCCTCCAAACAAGCTGTCACCAATCTCCAGGTGACAGCTGGAGAGCTCTTAAAGCTCTGGTGCTAATTCGAAGTGGTGAGGATGTGTTGCGTTCTGGCAGGGGATGCTTTGAGTGTAGGAAATGAATTATCAACAGAGTAGTGTTTTGGAAAATCTTTAGGAAATCCTTGGTCGATTTACCATGGGCCACCCATCCAGAGCCTCTGGCATTTTCTCACTCTGCTGGCATCAAAACCAATTTAAGGCAAAATAGAGATATGGAGACTTTTCTATCCTCCTTTGCATCAATGTCTTTGTTGCCAACACTGGGCCTGCCAGCACTCTCAGAATGACTTTATGCCTCCTGACAGGCATTACTTCACTAGCCCTGGCTGCTTGCTTCTGTTCAGGAGATTTGAGGGGTGGAGCCTGGAGAGAGTGGGGATTGAGGAGGGGTGGGACCTCAGACAGGTACAATGCCATAGACTCCACCCTCCAAACCAACCATTTACTCCTGGAGAACCATTGTTGTCAATTTCCAGGTGGGGGCTGAAGATCACTCAGAATTACAACTGCTCTCCAGGAGGGAGGGGGGAGGAGATGGAAAACTGAAGTCAGAGGTGGAGATAAAGATAGGCTGATGATTGGCTGGGAAGGAGATAGGGTTGCCAACTCCAGGTTTGGAAATTCCTGGAGATTTGAGGGGTGGAACCTGGAGAGGGTGGGGTTGAGAAGGGGTATGACCCCAGACAGGTACAATGCCATTGACTCCACCCTCCAAACCAGCCATTTCCTCCTGGGGAACCATTGTTGCCAATCTCCAGGGGATGGCTGGAGATCACTCAGTATTACAACTGTTCTCCAGGAGGGAGGGGGGAGGAGATGGAAAGCTGAAGTCAGAGGGGCAGGTAAAGGTAGGTTGATGGTTGGCTGGGAAGGTGATAGGCTTGCCAACTCCAGGCTGGGAAATTCCTGGAGATTTGAGGGGTGGAGCCTGGAGAGGGTGGGGTTTAAGGAGGGGTGGGACCTCAGACAGTTACAAAGCCATAGACTCCACCTTCCAAAGCAGCCATTTCTTCTTGGGGAACCATTTTTGCCAATCTCCAAGGAAGGGCTGGAGATCACTCAGAATTACAACTGTTCTTCAGATGGTAGAGATCAATCCTCCTGGAGAAAACAGTAAGCTCTGTGTCATTATACCCTGCTGAGTTCACCACAGAAAATTGACGCTGAGTGCCCAACACCAGGGCACCCGCCCAGAGCCTCTTTCTAGAGCTCGTTGTATTTATTTCCACAATGAGCCTTGTTCCAAGTGCACACATATTGCCCGAGATGTCTAATTAGAGAGCATTGCCAGGGCCTGTGGCTGGTGAATTGTTGATCTTGAGTCTGTTTCAGAAAACAACTATCTTAAGACAAAACCCCCAACCTTTTTAACCTTGGAAACTAAAATCACAAAGATGCAGGGAAATGTTGTTGTATAAATGTGCCAGCATATGTTGGGAGGAGGCCACAGCTAGGTGGGAGGATGTGTAGTTTGCCCACAAAATATTTCTTAATCATTAGTTGTTACCTTCAACAACATATTGTCTCTTAATCTCTGATGCTGAACACACATGAACCCATGAAATTTCTACTAAGTCAGACTTTTTGCCTATCTAGGTCAGTATTTTTTTTCCTCTGACTTGCAGCAGCTCTCCAGGGTCTAATGCGAAGATCTTTCACATCACCTGCTACCTTCGATGCTGTGGATTGTACCTGGGAATGGGACTATCTGCATGCAAAGCAGTTGCATTACAACTGAGTCATGTCCCTTCTATACTCCAGGGGGATTTCGAGGTATGTGTTATATACATCAGTTTTTGTGAAAGTCCCCCAGCTAGAGTAGCATACAGGTCCTCAGTGAGTCTTTCTCAGCCTTCCCATGCCAGCACCACTGCCGCCTCGTGCAAGTCAGTCTCACCTTGCACGGCCCTGCTCCAGCACAAGGGTGCTGTGCTCTGCTTGGCACTGCCTCTGTCATGCGGGGACCACAGAGGCAGGACTCTTGGCTCCTCTGCGAGGGCTCCCACTCAGCCCTGGTGCTTCTTGGAGGAAGGGCTCAGCATCATGAGTGTCAGAGTCCCAACTCAATCACGCTCAACAACAGTCCTTAAGAAAGGTGCAGTTTATTGAAGAGAGCACGTAGGTCAACATACAACACACCTTGTGTCAGGAATGGGGGGTAAGGCAGGAAGTCAGATAATTATACTCAGTTCATACAAGTCCCCCCACCCCAAGGCACAGGCCAATGAGCAGGGGCAAGCAAGTGCACTCAAAGGAAAAACAGCTCAGTTCTCAGTGGGAAAAAGTGGCACAGCTGAGCACAGCTCCAAGGCCACAGGAGAGATAATGGGATGAGCTAGGAGTGCATACCAGAAGGAGGGGGGCAGTGAGAAGAAGGGGGAAGATGGAGGCGAGGGGGGCATCAGCTGAAAATGAGATCTTCTTGCAACAAGCAGTGAGTTGGGGGCCGAAGGTTTGATCTGTTATGTACATGGGCCACTGTCAGCGAGCTGCCATTTTCTTGGGACAAGTCTCGTCCCTTTCTCATCCCCGCCCCTCCCTCACTCCTGTAGTTGTTATTTTCCTGTTGGGCATCTGTAACTGCCAAGGTTCTCCAGCTGGTGTGATGTGGTGTTGTGTCTTTACGCTTTGGCTTGTTTAGGTTTCCCGTGTGAACTCAACTTGTGTTTATGGAACTGGCCGTTGCTGTTCTCAGGCCGCTTCGCGCCTTTTCTAATCTGTAACCTAATGAGGGAAATGAGCTCATTGGTTTAAACTTGTTTGAAGTTCCTTTAATACACCTTCCCTGGGTATTGTAGTTATTCCTAACAATCTCTGTATGTTCATGATCAACCATGCTTTGGAAATAAATCTTGCTTCTTTTTGAACGTGGATCTATTCTCCTGATTTGGGATCTAACAGCCACCACCAGGGGTCTGCAGCTACAAGAAGGAGCTTGGCTCCTCTAGACAATAGAAGCCTAGGAGCCTAGTTCCCCCAGCATTCACCAATAGCCACTTTGGTGGGAAATTCAAACCCTCCAACAGGACTGGGTGTGTGCTGGGTGGGTGTGTATATCGTTGGCCTTGCAGGGCCGTTTGTTAGTTCCAGTGAGAAGTACAATAAACATGTGCAAATGCATGTTGTTGTCTGAGTCATCCATGCGGCGAACCCAGTACTTTTCAGTGGTGATGAGGATGGGATTCAACACGGCTCCCCTTGTGCTTGGCTCGGCTGTAGAGTCTTGCCTGGGCTCCTGGAAAAACTTCCTTGCTTCAGGACAGCTAGTTGTGACTATGGGGTCGCCACCCCTCGTAGCCATACACTAGAAAGTCCCCTGCCAAACCTCTCCCTACAGGAGAGAATTTGACATGATGTAATAACCTAAGAAAGTTACAGGAACAGAGGAGCGAGCTCAGCACGCTCCCTCTGTCATTGAGCCCGGATTCAGAAGTCAGCATTTTAACCTTTCTTCATAGGGAAAGTGTTCCAACCCTTTTATCCCAACATCAACCAAGGGCAACCGGGGACAGATAAACTGCATCCAAGGGTACTAAAAGAACTCATGGATGTAATTTCTGAGCCTCTGTCCATTATTTTTGAGAATTCTTGGAGAACAGGTGAGGTACCAGAAGATTGGAGACATGCAAATGTTGTCCACATCTTCAAGAATGGGGAAAAGGGGTAACTACCAAATTGTCAGCTTGACATCTATACCTGGGAAAGTTTTAGAACAAATCATCAAACAGACAGTCCTTGAGCATTTAGAAAGGATGGCTGTGATTACTAAGAGCTGGCATGGGTTTCTCAAGAACAAGTCATGTCAGACTAACCTTCTCTCTCTTTTTTTGAGAAAGTTATTACCTTGCTGGATTAGAGAAATGCTGTAGACATAGTTTATCTTGATTTCAGTAAGGCTTTTGATAAGGTTTCACATAATATTCTTGCTGATAAATTGGGAAAATGTGGTTGGATCCTATGACTGTTTAGGTGGATCTGTAACTGGTTGACAGAGCGCACCCAAAGAGTGCTTGTGAATGGTTCCTCATCTTCTTGGAGAGGAGTGACAAGTGGAATGCCTCAGGGATCTGTCCTGGGACCTGTTTTGTTCAACATCTTTATCAATGATTTGGATGAAGGGAAAGAAGAAGAAGAAGAAGAGATGAAGAGAATGGATTTATACCCCGCCCTTCACTACCGAAAGGTGTCTCAGAGCGGCTTACAGATAAATGTAAAGTTCTACATTTAGGTAGGAAAAATCAAATGCATAATTATAGGTTGGGGGAGACTTGTCTTGGCAGTAGTACATGTGACCATAGTAGACCATACACTGAACATGAGTCAGCAGTGGTAAAAAGGCAAATGCGATTTTGGGTTGTATCAACAGAAGTATAGTGTCCAGATCACACAAAGTGATGGTACCACTTTGCTCTGGTAAGACCTCACCTAGAGTATTGTGTTCAGTTTTGGGGCCCACAATTTAAGAAGGATATAGACAAGCTGGAATGTGTCCAGAGGAGAGCAACAAAGATTTTGAGGGGTCTGGAGATCAAGTCCTATGAGGAAAGGTTGAAGGAGCTGGGTATGTTTAGCCTGGAGAGGAGATGACTGAGAGGTGATATGATAACCACCTTCAAGTACTTGAAGGGCTGTCATATAGAGTATGGTGCATAGTTGTTTTCTGTTGCCCCAAAAGCTTGGACCAGAACCAAGGGGTTGAAATTAAATCAGAACAGTTTTCAGCTAAACATTAGGAAGAACTTCCTGACAGAACAGTTCCTCAGTGGAACAGGCTTCTTTGGGAGGTGGTGGGCTCTCCTTCCCCCCCAAACAGAGACTAGATGGCCATCTGACAGCAATGCTGATTGTGTGAACTTAGGCAGATCAGGAGAGGGAGGGCAGGAAGGGTTGCCTCAGTGCTTAGTTCTTGTGGCCCTTACTTACCCGCCCAGGGAAATGCTAATCACCACTTTGGGGTCAGGAAGCAATTTTTCTCCAGGCCAGTTTGGCTGGAGATCCTGGAGGTTTCTTGTCATCTTCTGGGCATGGAACAGCAGTCACTGGGGTGTGTGTGGGGGAGGTATTTGTGAATTTCCTGCATTGTGTAAGAGTTGGACTAGATGACCCTGGCAATCCCTTCCAACTGTAAGATTCTTTGATTCACTGACTGCTCACATCTGTTAAATGACAGCCACCCAATGAAAGGTTAGAGATTTGGGTTAGGATTGAGGATATGGGGGCTGCCAGGAAGAGTGAAAAAGGGGAGGGGGAAGTCCCTCCAATTATGTCTTTTGTTTACCCCCCCCCATCAATGGAAGTTGCCTTGTGGAGGACTCCTCTATGCTTATGACTAATGTTGTAGCCAAAAAGCCTGCGGATACTTGTAATTCCCAACGCCCAATCCGCGAGGACCACTCAGAAATCCCAAGCTTTTTTCTTCCTTTTTTTAGATGTGGACCATGACATAGAGGGGCAGGAGCAGAGGTGCAATTCAATAATTTTAGACTCAGTGACCTTAGCTTCCATTTTCCCCCTCCTCTAGTATCAAGCATTCTTGGAACCATGATTCCCAGAATGCACTGGGGTGAAAGAAGAGTAAAAGTGGAGATTTACTAGGTAGAGGTCTCCCATGTCTACTATCACTTGGGGGGAGGAGTTGCTAAACTAGGATGACCCAGCTTCTGGAGATTTGTCCCTGACTGCACCACTTGAAAGGAGTGAACTCTTGGCCTGAAAAGGCCCACTGGGTCCTTAGCTGCCATGCTGGGCAAACATCCAGGCCTCTAATTCTGATCGAGGCTGCTCAGTAGTCTCACTCACCAGAAGGCAACTACCGATGCTCATTTTTTGCAGTCCAAACTAAGCACAATGGAAATAAGAAAAGTTCTTCTTTAGCATTCATACAGGCAAGATGATATAACGCTGTCAGCAAGCCCTCATATGCTGTGACAATGCAATTTCCTCCACAGAGCCTTTTTCCTATTCAGCTCATGTCTTATTGACTACATAAATGTAATGTGAAAATTGCTTCTTATAAGATTGTAAGATAATGGGAAAACAGCACTTTCTGTACATCAGTCAGTCTTGGGGTTGCTTTGCAGAGGATTTTTCCCCATACACGCACGTCTCCTCTATGTCTAAACCATTATTTGAATTCTTCTCTCTTTGTAGGCAGACAGTTATTTTACCACTCGACTTAAGTGGCAAACTACACATTACACAAAAACACACACATGTACAGACACATGAATGCAAAGAAGCCCTAACAATGTTTGCTTTAATGCAGAGGAGCCTCCAGGGGATATACTTCTGAGTAAAAGAGTGGGTGTTTAGCCCCTTCCATGACCGCCATATTTCTCTCCAAGGCCTCTTCCACCCCTGCCCTCCATACTCTGCAGGACTTTAGACAAGGGCCACCACTGCCTTGGCAAATGCAGGGAGACCTGGAGGGCGATGCCAGGGGAGGGCAGGATTTGGGGAGGATGTGAGGGGCCCTTTTGGCTGCCACCACACGGTCTCTATTGTCTTCCTAGAGCAACACTGTAGGGACACCACTGCACGGACACTATTTTTTCCTTTCACTCCTCAGTTCATCAGGGGTGGAAAACTGAGGCAGGGGGGCAATTCCCCACCCCAGGCAGGCAATGGAAGGCCTACTCCAGATGCTCACTTGAAAGGATCATTGGTGATGCTAAAAGGTTAAGTGAATGATTGCGAGCAAATGGCTAGTGGGAGATCTAGATCTCCCAATCAAAATCTGAGCCAAGGCTGATTTTCATTGTGAAAAAGCACTGCTAACTCAGGAAGTCCTCCGCCAGGTGGCCTTTCACTCTTGGACCGTATGGGTCATTGTACGGTATGGGTTATTGCTTTCAATAAGAGAATGGCTATAAAGCACTTTGGATCTTATAGGTCATTAAAAAGTCATTAAAATGCCTTGAGGGCCCAGTCTGTGGTGTTCTTTTAATCTGGGCCAATGTTTTAGGCTGCCCTAGTCCACGCCAGGACTTGGTGTGGTGAGGAATAGAGGGAAAGGAAGTTGTTAGCACTGCAGCTTCACACAGAACCCTGCTTTGGCGGGGAGGACGGGGTATAAGTCTAATAAGATAGATAGATGATAGATGATAGATGATAGATAGATGATAGATAGATGATAGATAGATGATAGATAGGTAGATGATAGGTAGATCGATAGATGATAGATAGATAGATGTTAGATGATAGATGGATAGATAGGATGATGATGATGATGATGATGATTGATGATGATGATGATGATGATGATGATGATGATGATAATGATGATAGATGGATAGAACAAACCTGAGTTAGGAACCTGTGCTTCTGTTTAAAACTATGCTGCCTCTTTGTGCTCAGCACAAAGGACACATCACAATCCTGATCAGCCAGGATCCTGATCAGCCAGCTCGCACGCACAAACACACACACACACACACGCACACAGCTGTTTTAGTACTTGAAGAGGCCGGAGGGGGGGGCAGGAGAGGAGCACCCCACTGTGGGCTGGGTTCCTTAACCCCCTCCCCCCCCCGGTGAGGCTTCGGGATCTCCTGGAATTGCAACTGATCTCTAGACTGCAGAGGCCAGGGGCCCTGGGGGGGGGGAAATGACAGCCGTGGAGGGTGGGCTGTAGGGCATGTTATGCTCTGCTGAGGGCCCCTTTTCCCTTCCCCAGACTCTGCCTTCCTCAAGCCTCACCCCCCGCCCCCAATTTCTAGGACTTCCCAACCAGAATCGACCACCCTCCAGGGGTGGGCCTGATCAGGACTGGGCCATAGCAGAATTTCTACGTGACCTTAAAATTGCACCGGTGTCCTCGTGGCAGCCCAGAGGATCCGGTCACATCTGGTTTGGGCCCTCTGCTTCCGTACAGAAAGGGAGGGCATTTGTGCCAGTGTCTTCACAGAAAAGGTGACTCCCGGAGAACAATTCTGAGGAAGCGAGTAAGACAGCATCACATAGACACTGTTGGGGCAGTTACAGTCATAAGAGCCAACAATGGGAAGAGGGCAGAAATGCTTGAGGGAGGAGATCTTTGGATAGCTGAAGGTGGTGGGAATGGAGGTGTAGCTCCACTATAGCTAATGCAGCAAAAATTAAATAGCACACATACAATGGAATAGATAATGTTTGTCCAACCCGAGTAAAAGTGTCCAGGATGAATTTCCAATAGAAAATTGCTTAGGTTGACAGGGCTGCCTGAATTGCACAGAGATACCATTTGAGGTCTGACTGCATTTTTAAGGCACACAAACCACCACTAAAAGAAGCCTGTGATCTTTGCAACGTGCTGTACTAAACACACAGTGATCCAGTCCCGTCTCTTTTCACAAAGCCTGGTGAAGAGCCGTTCTGATAGCGTTATATGCCACAACAACATCATTGGCAATGAAGATCTGACAAAGAGCAATAACAACTCAAGGAACAGCTAAAGTAGCAGTTTGAAATATGTGCTGGTCTTTTCATTTATGCTGAGCACTCTTGCTATTATTCCATAAAGAAGGAACAACTTGCCCGCCTCAGATAAAGATATATGCTACTCCAAATAGAAGTCTCAGCTATTCTTTAACAAAAGCTGCCACATAATGTCCTTTTGAGTTGATTTTTTATGGACTAGCAGCAGCAGCTTAGCGGCCTATATAGGTATTCATTATAGAGAGTAAGGACAGAGATTGATTCAAATGCAAAGCCACTTTTTGTGCTTAAGAATTCTGGGGCCATCATCAGAAACAGTCATATCGCAGAGCTCTGAATGCTCAGCACTTAACATTCTGCCAGGCAATCCAAATTCCCCGCTCAAAAAGACCCAATTCTATGCCCTGTATAAATTGGCAAACCGATATTACATAATTTAATCTCCTTTTGCAGATCACAGGCAGAAGCAATGAAATATGCATTGTCCCCAGAGCACTGGAAATTAAGGACGGGATAACTCCCTTCTGTTCAGCTCAGAACTGGCTGGCTATTTTATGAGTACATAGAAATAGTTCATCTGATTTCTGAAAGTTGTCTTCCATTTATAATGTCTGTTAAGGCTGATTTCAGATATAAACAGGCTGGAACAATTTGGCTGCAGTTTCCAAGTTACTTTGAAAGGCAGCCCAAGTAGATCATGTTACAGTAATCCAGCCTAGACACGCATTGACATACAATGCCAACAAATAACACTGGCGTGATCCTATTACAATTGCACAGAAATTCTTCTTGCGCAGCCTTTTATGAATGCATACATGCTCTCCTATGCACCATATAAATAATATTTTTCTGCAACCCCATATACAATCACATGAAGATTGGTTGGTTGGGATGTTTTACTAATGCGTGCAATGTGTCAATAACATAGGAATGGGAGGAAAATGAAAATTAACTGAATGTAGATGGATCACTAGTTTGCTCCATCTGCATAGCAAGAATGTATAGAAGTGCCCATGCACATGGCCCCTCCACATGATCAGAGACACTCTGGTCTCCAGACATGGAAGATGTCTTGTTCTCTGCCTGTTCACACCATACCGATGACTTGGCAATCATACAGAGGGGAGGTGGGGCCAACAACTGACACATCTCCATCACTTTCCAGTCTTTTTGTTTGTTTTTTTGTTTTTTTGTTTGTGTGGCCTAAGAAGGGTGGAAAGAGGAAGCAGGGTTTGACCAATAAAAAAGGTGGGCTTAATGACAGCAACTCTCTCTCTCTGTGTGTGTGTGTGTGTGTGATGTTCACACCAAATGCCTGAAGAGACAGGCAGATGGTGCTATCCAAAGAGCACTTTCCTGAGGGTAATAGTCCTAAGGAGGAGTTTTGAGTAGGTGTTTTCTCAAAAGGGGATAGCTCTCAATTACAGTAACACTTCCATCTTTGAAGATCACACAAAAAGGAAGGGCAAGCTGTTACAATCAATCCATTACTCTTTCTGGCCGTATACTTTTACATGCACACACTCTGTGTCATCTGACAGAGAAGGCAAAAGTTCATTCAAGATGAGAATGCAGGCATTGTTTTTGTAGTTGTTGTTATCCCCATCCCTCCCTTTCCCCCTATTTTAGTAATTCCCCCCACAAAAAACTCTCACGCATTTATTTCCTACAGTACAGAGAGGAGGTGGCCTCATTATAGGACATGGATTGTAATGCACGTATCTGTGGGGAGAAAAGTGAGTTGATTCTTTTAAATAGAATACATGCCTCAGGGATTTCATTCAAAATGATCCTCTTCAATTTTATTAAAATCAATAGGAAACATTATTACAGTATAAATTAAATGAGATGCTACTTGCGCCTGGGATACTGAAAGCAAGTATGAAAACTGCTTTAAGCTACCCAGATGTCTAAGCTAATGTTACTGATGTGCAGGCGCAGAGTTTCAAGTTTTTGTGCCTTTCCTCTGTTTGTTTGTTCTTGTTGTAAAATAGTCAAAAGTATTTAAAATACTCAGAGTATCAATGGATCTTGCTCTATTGGAAAGAAGAGATTACTTTGCATTTAAAAACTTTTATTTCTATGGATAAAAGGTATACAGGAAACCTACAAAATCACAAACTCCTAACAGCTACATTTTCTAAGCTTCTTACAGTTCAAATCATGGTTACACACTACACACAGATAATGGAGAATCTGTCCTTCTTCTCGACCCCTAGAAAGGAAGTCACCTGAAAACAAACAACCAATCTGTATCACAATAGAAACTACTTTTCCTGGGCTAATTCCCCATTGGCTCTGTGCCAGGTTTCCCTTCCAGGTCAGTCTAAACAATAGCAATGCTAGGTAAACAAGTTAACCCTATAATGACTGTATTGTCAGACCTTGTGAACACATACATTTCCAACAGTTCTCGTTCTCGTTCTCGTTCTCTCTCTCTCTCTCTCTCTCTCTCTCTCTCTCTCTCTCTCCTTAAAAAAACCCATAGCTTGGGCAAACTGGTTCAGGTTATATATAGTCCTTATCAGAAGAAGAAATCTACAAAGCCAAAACCACACTTGTTCTGCAGTGTACATCAAACATAAGAAGCCCAGGAAAGCCAAGCTGGATCAAAGCAAAGGTCCACCTAGTCTAGTTTTTCACTTTGGTCAACCAGATGCCTCCAGGAAGTCCACAACCAGGTCATGAAGGCAACATTTCCCCCCAGGGAATAGTTTCAAACTTCTGGACACAGAGAGTTCCCCTTAGCTACCATGCCTCCATATAGGTGCTGATACACTCCTCCTCCTTCATTCATTTTAGTCCCTTTCAAAATGCAAGTGGCCATCACAACACTGGGCCAAGTGATCTGCATAAGTCAGTCAGGCATTGTGTGCAGAATTTGTCCATCCTAAAATTTCTACCATTCAGCCAGATATCCCGCCTCCCCAAGCATTAGCTTTTTGGGAGGAAAGTTTTCCTTTCCTGTTTCTTAAAATGCATAATTTTATAAACACTGTATACAATTTTATAAACCTTTATTATGTCCCCATAACAGAGAAAGGATCCGTGCCCAGTGGCCACTTGCCTGGACATTGGTGGTGGTGGGCGCATCCTGAGCATGTTAACGATTGGTTCACATCACCCGTTATGAGCTCAGCACAGAAGGGGCGCAGGGAGGAGGGGCAAATGGCTCCAGGAGGCTGAATTGCTCCCAATATACTGTTTCTTATTGCCAACTCTGAACTTTGGTCTTCAGAACAGTCATTTAAAGCAGTGGCCATCCCACTGGATTAACAGGTTTAATATCAAGAGATTCTATATGATACCATATTGGATTAAAGAAATAGAACTCAAATTGGGTTAGTATGGATTCTCTAAACAATTTCTGATGGATGTGGAATATAATCAAGTTAAATCTTTTGTTAAGCAAAGAATCATGGATGTTGAAAGGCAACATGATTTGAACCTGATAAAGCGATATCTGCCAGGAAGGGTGGGACTAAATAAGGTAATACCAGTGGTATACCTACAAAATTTAGACCAACCCGATTATTTACTCTGCTCAGAGCCGATATGCTTCCATCTGCAGTAATAGAAGGAAAAACTGTGTCTGTGGAGATGGGAAGGTAGAAATGAGGGAACATGTGATGTTCAAATATAAGCTGCACCAAAGTATTAGAGCCATTTACATACCCCGGATTTGTTCTTGGTTTCCTGGGAGAAATGAAAGTTTTCACTTAGATAAGTTGCTGGCTGACAGAGAGCAGGAAATTAAATATGGCAAGATTTGCCAAGTGTCAGGTATCCCTCTCATAGATCTGGAATGTGGAGGGGGTGCCCTCCTCCTCATTCTCAGCTCTTCCCCGTCCTGCTCTGTGCGCTGTCTCATGCTTGACCTTGCTGTTGTCTCCAGCTGCAATTAACTTGGCTGGGAACCTTAACCGCTTTTGCGCTTTGCCCGCTAGCTTTTGCCCGTGCGCGCGAACTATAATCATTGGCTTGTGCTCCTGGGGGGATGTTGGATTTTACTGTAAGTCAGAGGCCTTTATACTGACGGTCATTCCTGACACAATCTGTACATGTGTTCTTTAATACTGGAAACAGTATCTTCTGAGGCCCTGTGTGGTATGACCTGATTGAGGAGCCTGATACCGAGCAGGCTATCAAAATCCGGAGACAAGCTATTAGTAGTTAGATAGTGAATATTGTATTTAAATAGATATTTTAATCATTATTTAATAATATTTTATTTTAATATTTTAACATTTGATATTCTGGAGAGTGTTTGTTATGAATTTTAATGCTCTATCGGCTGATTTTTTTTTTCCTGGTCAATGACCGTACTAAATAAAATCCTTGAATCCCAGGAAGGTCAAATCAAGAGAAATTAGTCATAATATTGGGGCAAATAGGGACAAATCATAAGGGATAAAAAGATGATGGGGTGTGCTGACCACAGAATGTCTGATCCATCACTGCTCCACTGTGGGTCATTTGTAATTTGTCTCTGGACTGTATGGTCTTCCCTTCTTATTATTAGACATATCCTTAATGATGACTTTGTATTTTAATACTTTCGATAAAAATGTCCAACTTTTTATTATTTTTTTCACATTTTATTTTCTTGGACATTTGCATTTTACTGTGTATTGTTGCTACACCTATTTGCTGGAAGAATCTCAATCCTCTGCGTGGCTTATGGCTATTGAAAAGAAAATCACTTCTATTGGTTTTAACCTGAGTGACCTTGTCATCCGGTCAGAGCTTGAGGTCTTTACTTTGCTTAAACAGAGGCTTATTGATATAGAGTTGCAAGAGCTCAGAGCCCTTGCCTCCGGAAGGTGCTCCTCAGTAAGGTGGGCCTATCCCCTTTCTGGTGCTCTACCACATTACTTTTTCTGCCTGACTTCACCGCAAATGTGTAGAGCTTATCTGTTGGCCCGTCTTAATGTTCTCCCCTCTGCTATTCTTGAGGGGAGATATAAGCAAATTCCTTATTCAGTCAGGTTCTGTGGATTTAATAGAAGAGAAATAGAAACTGTTGAGCACGTACTCTTACACTGTAAATTGTTAAATGACATTCGAGTGGAATTTATAGAAGCCCCCCTTAGGTTGGTAGCAGGCCAATCGGATAGAATCAAGGTAGAATTTCTCCTTGCTTCACGAGATCCGGAGATCATTGAACTGACTGCTAAGTTTCTCCATGGTTTTATAAAACGGAAGAGTGACCCTGACCATATTAATGATTCTTAATTTATAAGTCTAAAAAGTTTAAAAGTTTAGAATGCAAATTTATTTTATGATTCAGGCATCTTTTGTATGGTCAAATCTAGCTTGTGACAACTTGAGTTAGGCCTGACATAGCCACAACTATCTATTTTATAATTTCTTTTGGATTGTATTATTGGTAAATGCTTCTAATATTGTATGCCAATAAAAGGTATTTGAATTGGTGTATTGCTATTGCTATTGCTATTTGTTTTTTGCCAGTGCAATAAAGATCGAATACAAAAAGCAGTGGTTCCCTATGTGGCACCCGTAGGCAGCATGTCCACTTATATCATATGGTAAACCAGCATTAAAATGTTCAATACACGGACTGCATTTGATGAGCTTATCACACATTTTCTAATTCCTCCCACACACACACACACAAAGGTTGTGGTCAGACTGGCTGGGTGGCATGATTTGGGAGCACCAATGATTACTCTGTCACATTTTGAGATGGAGATTGTTGATCAGACTCCCACCCTGATCCAGCCTCACGGCACACTTCTTACGTGGTTGACCATTCAGATTAGTGTGCACGTCAACCATGGAACACACAGTCTGGCCTTATTATTTTAAAAAATAGCACCTATTGGTTTTTAAAGAACATTTCTTGAGTTCACATGTGCGCACATGCGCATATGCTCTGCCATTGTAAAACACAATACGACAAAACTGGAACTAAAGGTTCACACTTCCAAACAGGTTTAAGCGCATACCAGGGGCGTTCAGACATCCAGAAACAGGGTATCAGTGTGCCCTGATTGTCTGTGGCGGCTATTTACTCCATATCCAATTCATCATACAATGGGGTGAGTACGACTAGGGAACAGCTGCCAGATGCGGATCACCAAAATGATTGCATCCTTAATTTCGTTGTACTATGTACAATGACAGTAAAGTATATTATTATTATTATTATTATTATGTGTGAACAAGCCTATTTAATCTGTTAACACAACTCTATCAGACCAAGCTGCCTGTCTGACTGCAGCCAAAGAAAAGCTTCCAAGAGCAGTGAGAAACTGACAAGAATCTCCCCTCAACTCTACGACATATTCTAAAGAGCCCCTTCACTACTGATGTGGAACTGGCTTCAAACAGAAGTGAAAGGGATGTGGATTATCTTCTCAAGCCTGAACTTCTGTTTGAAAACTATTCATAAACTTGACAGGTGATTCTTGCATTTGGGGCAACAGTAACTGCCTATTTCACACTTGCCAAAATACATCACAGCAGGTATTCTGGGGACCCATCTCCTTGGGGGGTTGTCAAGTGTGCCGATAGCACCTGGACAAATGCTCACCCTTAAAACCCTTGGCGGGCTGGCTTGCTCTTTGGTCTCTTCTCTTCTCTTTGTGTGATGTTATTTGCATTAGAAGAGGAGGAGGAGGAGGAGGAGAATATGAGGATGACATTGGATTTATACCCCGCCCTTCACTCAGACTCTCAGAGTGGTTTACAAACTCCTTTCTTTTCCCCTCTCCACAACAGCACCCTGTGACGTAAGGGGGCTGAGAGAGCTCTTTTGAGAACTACTCTTGAGAGAACAGCTCTGATAGACCTTGTGAGTGACCCAATGTCACGCCAGCAGCTGCATGTGGAGGAGTGGGGAATCAAACCCAGTTCTCCCAGATTAGAGTCCACACTCCTAGTCACTACACCAAACTTGATCTCACACCAAACTTGCTGCTTCCAGTCCACAAAAGCAGATCTCTCCAGGAATCTTCATGTTCATTCTATGTAAACCAGTCAGATTTTTTTTTAAATGACTAGATCATATTAAAGATGGTTTTAAAATAAATAAATAAATCCATTTCTATTTTGATTTGCCAGCAATGGAAAACATAATAAACCAGAGGTCTCCTGTCCCTCAACCACAATATATATTTACCTCAAGTGGTTAAGACGCTGAACTGCAGGCTGTGGAAGGTCAGTAGTTCAGCAGTTCAAGACCTGGGTGCCGCATGATGGAGTGAGCTCCCGTCTCTAGTTCCAACTCCTGCCAACCTAGCAGTTTGAAAGCAAGAGATTGCAAGTAGATAAATAGGGACCACTTCGGTGGGAATGTAGCAGCGTTCCGTGCACCTTGGTGTTTAGTCATGCCGGCCACATGACCACGGAAACGTCTTCGGACAGCGCTGGCTCTTCGGCTTTGAAATGGAGATGAGCACTGCAAAACCTAGAGTCGGATTCGAATGGCTTTCGAGCAAGGGAGACCTTTACCTTAGTCTGCATCTTTGCTGTGTTTTCTTATGCTTTGGTATTCTTCTCCCGCCCCTTCTTGGAGGTCAGCTGCAGTGAACGCCTCAGTATCATTTTATTTGTAGTTTCTTCTTACATAATTATTATGTCAGTATTGTTAATTTATTACAATGTTTCAACCACTTGTAAAATCTTGCCCATATATTCTCAAAATTTGCTTCAGCTCATCCTCTGAGAATTAAAGTTAATTTATCCATCTCAGCAGTTTCAAGTATTTTATTTATCATTTCTTCTTTTGAGGGCCCTTGTTTGTTAACCACAGTCCTTTCCCTGGAACTTCACATTTTGTGACTGGTCATACATTTTAAAAACGTATTTTATTATTTTATTTCCGTTTACAGGCTCAAGGTGGGTTATAACCTATGATAATCTGCTGAGTTCAGGTTTACAACATAAAAGCAAAATAACAAAATATGTACAAGAAATACAATAAGATAACTACAACACTAAATACTATAAAATATATGATACCTCAACAGACACATAACAGTGACTCGGGGGGGGGCAGGGGGGAGAAGCCAGATTGAGCTGGAGACCCACTGTCCCGACTAGCAGGCACAACAGGCACCTGGGCGCAGAGAGAGACAGTGCCAGAGCAGTCTGGAAAGTGAAGTCAAGGTCAGTCCAAGGGTTGGTGATTCGCTAGGTCCAGACAGGTCCGAGAAGCAGAATCCAAAGGCAGCCCAGATGGCAAAGTCCCAGGCCAGTCCGAAAGTCACAGGGTGCAAGGTAAGGCAGGCGTTGTGGTCATCGGGCTCACAGATAAGTGACTTGTTGCCTCCACAGCTGGAAAGGCATGCCAGCTTGATTTAAGTAGGCCTCTCACAACAAGCTGAGTTATGCAAGGCAAGGTCCTGCAATCACTCAGGGCTGCTGCTGGCCTAACACCAGCATTGAGCCAAGAGATGTGCATTGTGCCTTCTCCCTGTAAATTGCCGGCAGGATCGCTCCCGGCATTGGTCTGCTGCTGAGGGGGAATCATAGGAGCCATCCTGCCCCAGCTGGGCTTGACCATTCCCTCCCGTTGTCTGCCTGGAGGAGTCAGGGTCAGCTGTCAGTGTTGAGTCCTGGAGCTCCTGTCTTTCCTCAGCTGTTTCTTGTGAGCTGGGCCCAGGGTCTGTGACACTCGAGGAGTCTTCCTCCAGGCTGAGTTCCGACTGGTCAAGCTGGCCCACGACACCCACTGTCTCAACGGAAGGCCTGGCAGAAGAGCTCCATCTGGCAGGCCCTGTAGAACTGTAAAAGCTCTCGCAAGGCCCTAATTTCTGACAGGAGCTCATTCCACCAGGCAGGGGCCGGGGCCGAAAACTCGGATATCCCTAGGGCCAGGGGCCATCAGCAGATGCTGATTCGTAGAGTACAATGCCCTCCAGGGCTCATATGGGGAGAGGTGGTCTCAAAGATTTGTGGGCCCCTGGCTGTATAGAGCTTTAAAGGTAAGAACCAGCCCCTTGAAACAGATCTAGTATTCAACAGGCAGCCAGTGCAGTTTGCACAGCACTGGGTGGGTGTAACCTTGCATAGGCAGCAACATCAGCACCCATGCCGCTGTGTTCTGTACCTGCTACAATTTCTGTAGCAGAGTCAACGGCAGCCCCACATAGAGAGAATTACAATAATCTAACCTGGAAGTGACCATTGCTTGGATCACTGCAGCCAGGTGATGAGGGGCAAGATATGGGGCCAACTGCCTGACCCGCCTCAGATGGAAAAAGGCTGATCTGACTGTGGCAGTGACCTGGGCCTCCACTGACAATGAGGCATCCAGGAACACTCCCAGGTTCTTTACCTTTGGCACCAGCACCAACCAGGCCCTGCCAAAGGCTGGGAGCCTGATGCTCAACCTCAGCCCCCCACAGCCTGGGTGCAGGACCTCTGTCTTCGATGGATTCAACCTCAGTCTGCTCTGCTGTAACCAACAAGCCACAGCCTGTAGCGCCCTGTCCAGACATTCAGGTGCAGAGTCTGGATGGCCATCCATTAGCAGATACAGCTGGGTGTCATCAGTGTACTGGTGACAGCCCACCCCACATCTCCAAATAATCTGGGCAAGGGGGTGCATATAAATATTAAATAGCATTGGGGAGAGAATCGTGCCACGTGGCACCCCATATTTAAGTGGATGTCATCAAGACAGCTTCCCCCCCAGCGTCACCCTCTGTCCCTGACCTTGGAGAAAGGAGGCCATCCACTGTAAGGCTAGTCCCTGTATACTCACATCAGTGAGACGGTGGGCCAATAACTCATGGTCGACTGTATCGAATGCTGCTGACAGATCGAGAAGACTCAGCAGCTCTGACCTGCCTTGATCCAGATGTCTCCGGAGATCATCTACCAATGTGACCAACATGGTCTCCCCTCCATGGGCAGGACAAAAACTGGACTGGAAAGGATCCAGGATGTCGGCATCCTCCAAGAATGCCTGGAGCTTCAGTGCCCACTTGGGCAGGGCAATGCTATGTTTTGCAGAAGCCTCAGCAAGCCATTTACTATTTATGTAGGAAAGGAAGCCCTATGGAGAAGAAAGAAAAGACTGGCATCTATCAGGGTATTTTTATTAGTTTCTTACTTGTTTGCTTGAGAGTGCAAAAGGTGCCACCCATTTTTTTAAAAAAGCCCTCAACTGCAACAAGTATCCCTTTATGGGATGAATCTAGAAGTCTGCTAAATGAAAAGTTGAGCTGGGCCCTCTCTCTGCCAGGCCATTCCAGGGCTGCTAAGACACAGCAGAACTTTCCCACAAACTAGTTAAGCCCTCATGGATCACTGCCTTGTCGTGGCGAGGGGGCTTGCGTAGTTCAATGAAGCTGTGGGCTATGCCGTGAAGGGCCACCCAAGACGGACAGGCCACAGCAGAGAACTCAGACCAAGCGTGATCCCCCTGGAGAAGGAAATGGCAACCCACTCCAGTACTTTTGCCAAGAAAACCCCATGGACAGTATCAAAAGGCTAAAAGATATGACACCGGAAGATGAGCCCCTCAGGTCAGAAGGTGTCCAATATGCTACTGAGGAAGAGCAGAGGGCAAGTACAAGTAACCCCAGAAAGAGTGAAGTGGCTGGGCCAAAGCCGAAAGGACGCTCAGTTGTGGATGTGTCTGATGGTGAAAGGAAAGTCCGATGCTGCAAAGAACGGTACTACATAGGAACCTGGAATGTAAGATCTATGAATCAAGGTAAGCTTGACGTGGTCAA